>NC_135216.1:8581565-8591565 GCF_052324685.1 Brachyhypopomus gauderio
ACAGCAGCACATTGTGTCTGCTCTATTGTAGAGCGCTCAGGCAGGCTGACACTGTGATAGATGGGCTTAGAATAGCAGGTTACCATGTGGGTTCGGCTTCTGATTGACGTTTGGAAATGGGCTAATGATGTTAATAAAAGCTGAGTAGAAGCTTTTTGAGGTTTGATTTAGCAACAGCACTGCTCCTTGGGCACCACTCACACTAGTTACACACACACACACACACACACACACACACACACACACACACACACACAGATAGAATAGATAGAATCAGAAAGAAGGGCAGCGTGGTTACAGGAAGGCATGAAACAATGAGGCGTGTGTGAAGTATTCCATCGTCTAACTGGAAGTGTGCGGGGGTGTGTGTGCGGGTGTGTGCGTGCGGGGGTGTGTGTCATTACTGAACGAGCGCAGTTGTGTGTGTGTTGTACTGGAAGGGTGCAGGTGTGCGTGTGATCACTGCAAGTATGTGGGTATCATTGGAAGTGTTCAGGTGTGTGTGTCATCACCGCAAGTGCTCACGTGTGTGGGTGTCATCACTGGCTCACTGAGATTTGCTCTGTACACAGCGGGCACAAGGACCCAGTGGCAGAAGGCTTTGGGAGCACAACAAAACACAAACAAAAGACTTTATGGACACTACGGAAGTCCACACACTACGAGAGTGACAGTGGACAAAGCTTTGTGAACATACATATTTATACATACTGAGCATGGACATATTTTAACATGGCAAGTATGTCATTTGTAAAAATCAGATGATTCAAATATTCTGCTGTAGAGAACAAATACCTGCCCTAGCCATCAAAATACCTGCCCTAGCAATCCAAATACCTGCCCTAGCAATCCAAATACCTGCCCTAGCCATCCAAATACCTGCCCTAGCAATCCAAATACCTGCCCTAGCAATCCAAATACCTGCCCTAGCCATCCAAATACCTGCCCTAGCCATCCAAATACCTGCCCTAGCAATCCAAATACCTGCCCTCTGCAGGAAGAAAACACCACAGACAGGAAAGCCTTGCTGAGACAGGGTGTGGGAGTTGACTACAGAAGAGCTCAAACCTTAGAGCTTACCTGACACTTATAACCCTCTCTCATTCTTCCTCTTACATGCTCCCTCTCTCTCTCTCTTTCTCTCTCTCTCTCTCTCTCTCTCTCTCTCTCTCTCTCTCTCTCTCTCTCTCTCTCTCTCACACACACACACACATAGAGACCCATACAGTGTCCTTTATGAAGGTTAGCAGTAAGTGTATAGAAAATGAAGATTAATAGCCACAATTTTAGTTTTTTCTTCAAGGTCTCTGATTGTTCTTGAACAGCAGAACCTTTCTAGACCTGGGACACACACATCAGACCTGGGACACACACATCAGACCTGAGCTGAACATTTGTCCGACCTGGATTAAACTTGCGAGGCCTGGATCAAACACATCAGACCTAGATCAAACATGTCAGATCTGGGTCAAACACATCATACCTGGATCAAACACATCAGACCTGGATCAAACACGTCAGACCTGGTTCAAACGTGTCAGACCTGGATCAAACACATCAGACCTGAATCAAACACATCAGACCTGGATCAAACATTTCAGATCTGGGTCAAACACATCATACCTGGATCAAACACATCAGACCTGGATCAAACACGTCAGACCTGGATCAAACACATCAGACCTGGATCAAACACATTAGACCTGGTTCAAACATGTCAGACCTGGATCAAACACATCAGACCCGGATCAAACTTGTCAGATCTGGGTCAAACACATCAGACCTGGATCAAACACATCAGACCTGGATCAAACACGTCAGACCTGGATCAAACACGTCAGACCTGGATTAAACACATCAAACCTGGATCAAACACATCAGACCTGGATCAAACATGTCAGACCTGGATCAAACACATCAGACCTGTATCAAACACATCAGACCTGGATCAAACACATCAAACCTGGATCAAAACATGTCAGACCTCGATTAAACATGTGCCAGACCTGGGTTGAACATGTCAGACCTGAGTATTGTCAGACATTTCAGGCCTGGATCAAACATGTCTGGCCTGTGTTATATACAAACTAATGCATGAACTGCAGATTTAGCCACATACAGTAAGTTTTATATCTAATGTTAAAATTGGAATGGGAGATTCAGGTCAGCAGCAAATGCTTATGTAACCAAAACATAAGATTCCTCCAGCATGCTCCCCTTTAAGTTTTAAATTAAAATGCCTGTGTGTGTGTGTGTGTGTGTGTGTGTGTGTGTGTGTGTGTGTGTGTGTGTGTCTGTGTGTGTGTATTTATCCAATCAAGCAATCTTTTAAACTCATCATAATGCTGTATTTATAAATATCCTCATCCCCTTAGCTTGCATTACTGTCAATATTAAAAAATGGAACCGAATGAGGAAAACCTACATGATTTACTGTGCTATTTTTCAAGCTAACAGGACTAAAGACAGGGATTGATTGTGGGATATCCTTATTGTTGTACATGTGCCATTTGGATATATACGGAGCCAAACTGCAAGTTGATCGTTCTGACTCTAGATCATTTTTTTAAAAATCCAATATACTGCTTTCATTCTGATGTTTTTTTTTTCCAGCATGTGTATGAGTTTTGCATGCACAGACTTCTAATAGCCCTGACCACAGGGACAAAAACAACCCAAAAGAGACGTCCCTTTCTGCCTGGGCTTCTACAGTCCATATATGTTTTTTCATCAAATTCCAGTCTGACAATTTCATATCCAAAACAAACTGTGACTGTATCTTAAACTTGCACTACCATTTGGACTGGCCAGCACTTTATAATGAGCACCTTCTACACCAGGAGTATGAGAGAGAGAGAGAGAGAGAGAGAGAGAGAGAGAAAGAGAGGGGGGGGACTGAGAGAAAGAAAAAGCCATAGAGTGAGAAGAGAGAAGGTAAGACAAAAAGACAGAGAGAAACTCTCAATCAACATTCCTTATACAATGTTTTCTTATGCTGCCTATATAACATACATGCCAGGAAGCAAACCATGGAAACAAAAACACAGAATTTGTTAGTATCACTCATTTTGCACACACACACACACACACACACACACATACACATGCGTGCACACACAGCACACAGGAAGAGCTGTTTCTTTCTCAAGTTCTTGACTTTATGTGTATGTGTGTATCATAAGCCCTGTTCCGATGGAGCGCTGTGTGTACTCTGACTGTCTTCACATGTTCACAGTCTTCAGTCTGGACCTGGTCTTCTCTCCAACCTGTGGGCCTGGCAGAGTCAGTCTTCTTCTGGAGGACGGGCTCCTCGCTCAGATTTTGTAGCGAAACTCCACGGTGGAAGTGGATTAAAGATGGGCCTAATCAGGCTGGTTCGTGTTTTATTTGTGGAAGTGCTGTATGTTCAAGTTCTTCTGGGATTGCGTGTATGCATTCATGACTGGCGTGGGCTCATCCATTTATGCTCTGCTCCATCTTTTAACAAGTGCTGTCACTACAGCACACACGCATAGCGAACATAAATCGAAGGATAACTCATCTGGACCACTTCGATACATGACAGGGAGGGCTTGCTGAGTCCCCATTAGCAAGGGCTGGAACTGGTGTGTTTGTCATCTGTCAACTGCGTACGCTGGATTAGGACTGACCGCACTGCAGGACTGTCTTATGCCTGTTCCTGGGTTTCCATCTGCCTGTCACATCACCCGTGTCCCGCGTGTCCCGCGTGTCCCGTGTTGGCTGTCTGGCCCTCCTCCCCTCCTCACTGTGGTTATTTGAGACCTTAAACAGTGCAGAGGGCTTTCAGGGTGACACGGTGTGGAGTGGATGCTTGACGTTTCTCCTAGTTTAGAGGAAGCAGCACTGATCACGTGGTCACACGATGAGACATGTAGGAGATGAAGACAGGGGAGACAGAGAAGACGGAGACAGGGTGCATAAAGAAAGAGGGAGAAGAAACCAGACATACAAACAAATATGAATGCCAGGGAACACAGAGACATAGAAATAGGAACAGTGGAAGAGAGTCAGAGAGAAAGACGGACAGTTAGAGAGACAGATAAACTCAAAGAGGGGAGAAAGAGAGAGAGAAAGGTTGTGTGAGACCTGGTATTTGAAATAGCAATCAGCAGTGAAAGACTCCACTAAGACACTAACACACTGCAGTGAAACACTCCACTGAGACACTAATACTGCAGTGAAACATTCCACTTACATACCAACACACTGCAGTGAAACACTCCACTGAGACACTAACACACTGCAGTGAAACTCTCCACTGAGACACTAACACTGCAGTAAAACACTCCACTGAGATACTAACACTGCCGTGAAACATTCCACTTACATACCAACACACTGCAGTGAAACACTCCAATGAGACACTAACACACTGTAGTGAACCACTCCACTGAGACAGTAACACTGCAGTGAACCACTCCACTGAGATTAACACTGCAGTGAAACACTCCACTGAAACACTAACACTGCAGTGAACCACCCCATTGAGACAGTAACACTGCAGTGAACCACTCTACTGAGACACTAACACTGCAGAGAACCACTCCACTGAGACACTAACACTGCAGTGAACCACTCCACTGAGACACTAACACTGTAGTGAACCACTCCACTGAGACACTAACACACTGCAGTGAACCATTCCACTGACACACCAACACACTGCAGTGAAACACTGCACTGAGACACTAACACACTGAAGTGAACCACTCCACTGAGACACTAACACTGCAGTGAACCAATCCACTGAGACAGTAACACTGCAGTGAACCACTCCACTGAGATTAACACTGCAGTGAAACACTCCACTGAAACACTAACACTGCAGTGAACCACCCCATTGAGACAGTAACACTGCAGTGAACCACTCTAGTGAGACACTAACACTGCAGAGAACCACTCCACTGAGACACTAACACTGCAGTGAACCACTCCACTGAGACACTAACACTGTAGTGAACCACTCCACTGAGACACTAACACACTGCAGTGAACCATTCCACTGACACACCAACACACTGCAGTGAAACACTGCACTGAGACACTAACACACTGAAGTGAACCACTCCACTGAGACACTAACACTGCAGTGAACCAATCCACTGAGACACTAACACTGCAGTGAACTACTCCACTGACACACTAACACACTGCAGTGAAACACTGCACTGAGACACTAACACACTGAAGTGAACCACTCCACTGAGACACTAACACTGCAGTGAACCAATACACTGAGACACTAACACTGCAGTGAACCACTCCACTGACACACTAACACACTGCAGTGAACCACTCCACTGAGACAGTAACACTGCAGTGAACCAATCCACTGAGACTAACACTGCAGTGAAACACTCCACTGAGACACTGCATTGAGACACCAGACTGACACAATGTATGGAAGGGGGGCGGGAGGGGACCCAGTCACATCAACACATTATTAATCATCAGCTGGAGGAAGCAAGACACCACTGGGAAAAAGACTGGTTCTTAATTATGTTCTGAATGATGAAATGTATTAGATGTCATGAAGACTGATTAAGTGAATTCAAAAGCTTTGGAACCAAAACACTTAATGAGCTGCTAAACACAGAAGAGAGGCTAAACGTAGACACCACATGTACACCAAAAGCTCAAGACCTGGGTGTCCAGTCAGGGGGGTATGGGTGGAGAAGGTCAGGACTGGGGTGTCCAGTCAGGGGGGTATGGTGGAGAAGGTCAGGACTGGCGTGTCCAGTCAGGGGGGTATGGGTGGAGAAGGTCAGGACTGGGGTGTCCAGTCAGGGGGGTATGGGTGGAGAATGTCAGGACTGGGGTGTCTGGTCAGGGGGGTATGGGTGGAGAATGTCAGGACCGGGGTGTCCAGTCAGAGGGTTATGGGTAGGACTGGGGTGTCTGGTCGGGGGGGGGGGGGGTATGGTTGGAATAAGCTCAAGTTCATGGGTGCTGATTGCTGCCACCATTCAGTCTGAGGCAGACCAGTCTAAACCAGACCAGCCCAGACCAGTCCAAACCAGACCAGACTAGGGTAGAATGTAATGTATGCATTATACCCCTTATACCGTTGAGTCCAGATTGGCATTCTTCAGGAAACTATATACCTTTCATATTAGGCTCAGTGTAGTTAATGAATAATTTAGCACAGCTGTATATGACTCCAATAATGTCTATATGCAATTTTTTAAATATTCCTGCTTTTTCTTGTTTATTTGTTGAGGATAATGTCATGAGGACAGAACTATGGCAGGATGGTTCACACACGCTTCACTGTGGTTGCTAGAGCAGTTTTGTTGTTTGTTATCAAAGTGCAGGACATTCTTGAGCCACATGTTTATCCTGAGCTGCATCCTCCACCAGCCCGTTCCTTTGCTGCTCCTCTGCCAGATGTGTCTCTGTGTCCTCTCACAGTGTCTTCTTACTGTGGCCCTTCACTGTGGCCCTTCACTGTGTCCCTTCACTGTGTCCCTTCACTGTGGCCCTTCACTGTGTCCCCTCACTGTGTCCCCTCACAGTGTCCCCTCACTGTGTCCCTTCACTGTAGCCTTTCACTGTGTCCCCTCACTGTGTCCCTTATCTGTGTCCCCTCACTGTGTCCCTCAACTGTGTCCCCTCACTGTGGCCCTTCACTGTGGCCCCTCACTGTGTCCCTTAACTGTGTCCCCTCACTGTGTCCCTTCACTGTAGCCCTTCACTGTGACCCTTCACTGCTGTTATCTCTATTCATCTGTTTTTTCCACATTCTCTCAGTCATTGCCAGTGTCTCCAAAGTGTAATCTAAGCGTTATCTAACACCGTGTGGGACTCTGAGTCTCACTAAATTTCAGTCTGCTTTATTGTCTTTCCAGGGTTACGGAGGAGTGATTCCATGATCACTTCACATGATGACTTGATGAGTCAATTTGTCAAGAGTGAGACTTTAGATATAAAAACATGTTGTGATAGCGTTTATGTCTAAACACTGATTTTCACATTTCACATTGATTATTGGGATACTGTTGGAAACCAAAAATTTTATGGTAGAATCATTTTAGGGATTGCAAGCTATAAATTAGAAAAAGCCATTTAGGTTCCTATGAACACACATTCACACAGACACACACTGAGTTCACAGTGTAAGGTGTGAAAGAGTGGAGTTTCATCCAGAGGTTCCCTAATGAACCGCAACTACATTATCACTACACCACAGCTAGGTCTCAATTGTTACTGAGGTGCTATCTGATCTGCTAGACGCAATGATTCCCCGCTTCAGTGCACGCACACATTTGTGTGTGTGTGTGTGTGTGTGTGTGTGTGTGTGTGTGTGTGTGTGTGTGTGTGTGTGTGTGTGTGTAGGGTGGGGATGTATATGTGTGTGGGGGGTGTGTGTGTTTGTGGGTGGGTGTGATACTCTTTTACAGTACACCAATCAACACAGCCTAAGTAGTTTTTTTTTTCATCTCTCAACAACAACTGCAGTCAAGCGGCCGGGGCCTCTGCATTTTTGACTGAGCGACAGAAACCAGTGTTCTGGCATGAGCCAGCGCGATCTCCAGTCTAAAAAAAATCACTGGACACACGCGTCTCAGTGTTTGTGTAAATGTGTTTGTGTGTGCGTCTCACTGACTAAACAAAGTTTCTATTTTGTCCACACCCCACAGGAATGTGTATACAACATCGAAAAGTCTCTCTTGGACAGTGTCGAAATGAGAAAGGAACCAGAAATGTTGTTTTTCCTCCGTACTTTGTACATAACAACAATCATGATGAAAGTGAAGAATGGCTGATTTAACTTGGTACCATTTGTCTCTGTACTGAGCCCTTTTGACATGTAGTATCCCAGTTTCGTGGGACTGTTGGCTTATCAGCTGCTTCTTGTACAGCTGTGTCCCATCACATCATTAGATCTTGTATGACAGAGCAATAAAACGTCGTGATGTTCCATTTGGACCTTCTGTCGACTCTCAACAGGGAACTCCAGGTCTCAGAGGCAGGCCAACCGTCCGGTATGTAAGAGCGCACTTGTGAACTGAGTTATTAGAACCGGCCTGGCGGAGAAGACAGAGACCACAGTGAAGTAGGCCGAAAGAATCAGTTCAGTCATGAAGACAAACTGTTGAACACTCTCCAGGATGTAGACGTAGATGTGATTAAGGCCGCCATAAAAGGAAGAATCGGAGGGTTTAGTGTCAGATGTGTGTTAGTTACAGACCTCAGCAAGAACAGGGAGGACAGGTTATAGTTTGCTAAACAGAACATCTAAAGGTTTGTAGGAGTCTGGTACAAAGCACTGTGGACACGTGAGACGTGAGTAATGGAATACAAAAGTGAGGTGGGATTGTTCAGCCCTGCTCATTTAACAACTCGGCGTGATACGACAGCAGTTCAGCATTATCATAGCATGGCATGTGAAAAATGTGGAGTGGTCTGAAGAATTTTCAGGCCGTGTAATGTGAAATACGGTTTTTGCTGTTATATTGAGGATAGATGTGTGTGTGTGAGTGGTTGAGTGCATGAGAGTGCACGTGTGTGTGTGTGTGTGTGTGTGTGTGCGTGTGTGTGTGTGTGTGTGTGTGTGTGTGTGTGTGTGTGTGAGAGAGAGATAGAGAGAGAGAGAGAGAGAGAGTGTGCGTGTGTTTGTGTGTATGAGTGGGTGAGTGCATAAGAGTGCACAGGTGTGTGTGTGTGTGTGTGTGTGTGTGTGAGAGAGAGAGAGAGAGAGAGAGAGAGAGAGAGAGGGAGTTCTAGAACAGACACACCCTTGTCGTGTCCCTCCAGGCGTGAAGCTCAGCACCTGTTTGACATCAGCAGCTGTCATTGTTCCGCTCCCAGATGTAAGTGATATGTGAGATCTCCCCCTCTATCCCACTGGCCTACCTCAGAGATAACAACAATGTGTGTGTGTGTGTGTGTGTGTGTGTGTGTGTGTGTGTGTGTGTGTAGGAGTGTATCTGTGCATGTAAGTGTGGGTGTGTGTGAGTAGGAGTGTATGTGTGCATGTAAGTGTGTATGAGTGTGTGTGTGTGTGTGTGTGTGTGTGTGTGTGTGTGTGTGTAGAAGTATATGTGTGCATGTAAGTGTGTGTGTGTGTGTGTGTGTGTGTGTGTGTGTGTAGAAGTATATGTGTGCATGTAAGTGTGTGTGTGTGTGTGTGTGTGTGTGTGTGTGTGTGTGTGTGTGTGTAGAAGTATATGTGTGCATGTAAGTGTGTGTGTGTGTGTGTGTGTGTGTGTGTGTGTGTGTGTGTGTGTGTGTGTAGAAGTATATGTGTGCATGTAAGTGTGTGTGTGTGTGTGTGTGTGTGTGTGTGTGTGTGTGTGTGTGTGTGTGTGTGTGTGTGTGTGTGTGTGTGTGTGTGTGTGTGTGCACGCACATGTGTGCTCACTTGATGCCCTCTGCTTCAGGTTACATGCACAGAGCTTTGATGAGGGCCTATACCCTCATTTTGAACAAGTGACCGGCCCTCTCTCTCTCTCTCTCTCTCTCTCTCTCTCTCTCTCTCTCTCTCTCCCTTGCTCCCTCCCTCCTCCTCTGTAAGAATGCGAGGGTTAAATGGACTGTGTAGCTGGACTGTAATGGCTCTCATTATCAAACACGAGCCAGTGAGCTTCAGCTGACCTCGTTAAACGAGCGCTATAAAAAAATAAAAAAAAACATCTCGTTAATAACAACACATCGCAGGACATCCAGGCCCAGTCTCCCTCCTTCCACAGGACCGACTGCAGCCACGCGGGACACATCATACACCCACCACCCCAATACCCCACGCTCAAACCCCCACTCGCCCACGACACCGCCCCCCCCCCCCCCCCCCCCCCCGGCCGCAGAGTGCAGTGCTCCCAGGATCTGCAGCAGATTGATTAGTAATGAAGTCCCGTCAGGCAGATATGATCGTGGCTCCTGGGAGCGGCGGCCGGACGGAGTAATTACGGCTGGGGCGGTGAGTCCTCACGGCCCCACAGCCACCAGCCAGCCATGCTAACTGACTGGAAACATTTGT
>NC_135216.1:8596565-8756565 GCF_052324685.1 Brachyhypopomus gauderio
AGTCAAGTTTGTGAGATCAGGAGTATAGTCAAGCTCGTGAGATCAGGAGTATAGTGAAGCTCATGAGGTCACGAGTATAGTCAAGCTCATGAGATCAGGAGTATAGTCAAGCTCATGAGATCAGGAGTAAAGTCAAGTTCGTGAGATCAGGAGTATAGTCAAGCTCATGAGATTACGAGTATAGTCAAGCTCATGAGATCATGAGTATAGTAAAGCTCGTGAGATCAGGAGTATAGTCAAGCTCGTGAGATCAGGGATATGTTCATGCTCATGAGATCAGGAGTATAGTCAAGCTCATGAGATCAGGAGTATAGTCAAGTTTGTGAGATCAGGAGTATAGTCAAGCTCATGAGATCAGGAGTATAGTCAAGCTTGTGAGATCAGGAGCATAGTCAAGCTCGTGAGATCAGGAGCATAGTCAAGCTCGTGAGATCAGGAGTATAGTCAAGCTCGTGAGATCAGGAGTATAGTCAAGCTCGTGAGATCAGGAGTATATTCAAGTTTGTGAGATCAGGAGTATAGTCAAGCTCGTGAGATCAGGAGTATAGTCAAGCTCGTGAGATCAGGAGTATAGTCAAGCTCGTGCTTCCCCTCTCTTTGCAATCTGGTTTTGACTGACACACGAATCTCTTCATGTTGAAGATACATGTGTTAACAGAAGGAGTAAGTTGGCTAGTTTTAGATAGCAAAATGCTATATTTAAAACTATTCTTCCAAAGAATATTTGATTCTTGTGCTAAATGCCAAATTTCAGTTGTGGATGCCAGCAGTCTGCCCACTAACCAAACATCTTCAGTTTTCCATGGTCTGAACTCTCTTGTCATCAAATAAAATTAGATTATCTATTGATCTATTAGCCAGACATGTGAACAAGTCACTAAGTTGCAAGTAACAAGTAAGTCTCAAGTCTTCACAATCAAGTCTCAAGTCAAGTCCCAAGTCAATTCAAGCGAGTCTCAAGTCAAGTCCCAAGTCAATTCAAGCGAGTCTCAAGTCAAGTCCCAAGTCTTAAACTTCAAGTCCTAGTCAAGTTACCAGATGTAATTTCAATATTTAACACAATTGATGCAGTTGATTAGTAGTATATTAAGTTAGTCAGACTAACTAACATTAGGCGTTTGAGTGTTCCGGTTCGTCGTCACCTACCTGTAGCTAGGTTACGGATAAACTGAACTGAGCAGTTCACATTTACCAGCACCATTTAATACAAAATGATCCAGTTATGTGATTCTATATTACTTATTTATTATGTTAAAATAAGGACTTCAAGTCTTTTCAAGTCCAAGTCAGTAAAGGTCTAGTCAAGTCACAAGTCTTCAGTGATGTTGTCGAGTCAAGTCACAAGTCATCAGTTTAGTGACTCGAGTCAGACTCGAGTTCAAGTCATGTGACTCGAGTCCACACGTCTGCTATTAATGTTAGCTTTCAGCTACATTAATGTTAGCTTTCAGCTACATAGATTCTAGATGTGTTACCCCTATTTTAAGAGGAACATCCATATTTATCAGAATAAATAAACCAAATGTCCCTTAGGTCTTAATTAACCTGTAATCAGCCAGCCAAGGAGCCAGCCAGCCAGGTAGAAAGACAGCCCACCAGGTAAACAGACAGAAGTAGCAAACCTTTATCAAGCAAGTAACCAACTTTAATCAGGAAAAAGACTGCTTTAAAGAGTTATACTGTAAAGCTAAACGGGGAACTGAGGTCATTTCTAATGGTGGAAAGGTCTTTATCCACAGTGTATTGACTGTATAGACAACCACTCCTACTTTTCCGTATCTTTCCAATTATAAACAGGTTCCTCCAGGCATTTGAATGGACAGCGATACAATCCACAGACCCATGTAGCAACACATTGTCAAGAGTGGCCTACAAACACAAGCACACCATTAAACAGCACACACAAGCAAAAACATCATTACATAAGACTACAAATACACAAATACTGACTACTCACTCAGGCTCACACACACACACACACACACACACACACACACACACACACACACACACACACACACTTCTCATCACATGAACATAAAAAACAGCACAATCAATTTATATTGTGCTACAAATGGACTAAAGATCTAAAGATTGGAAAATGCAAAATGTAATATGTTGAGAGAGAGAGCGAGAGCGAGAGAGAGAGTGAGAGAGAGAGAGAGAGAGAGAGAGAGAGAGAGAGAGAGATTTTGTCTGAATGCTTCTGAATTAATAGGATGAGGAACCGGTTTATATATGAAAACATAGATCAAATAGAGATTTTGCTGGAGTGACAGAGTGAAGAGCACCAATAAGACAGACAGACAGACAGACAGACAGACGGATAGCTGGACAGACAGACGGACAGACCACTGTTCAAGCTGATCTGGTTAGTGGTGGTCACGATTCAAGACGTTTGTATACTTAATTGATGCTGGTAGCCTTGGAAACCTGTCCAGAGCTGTGATTCTCTAGAGAGCCAGTGATCTGTGGGGTGTTTTGTGTGTGTGTGTGTGTGTGTGTGTGTGTGTGTGTGTGTGTGTGTGTGTGTGTGTGTGTGTGTGTGTGAACAAAATGACCAAGTCCTTCATGTGTTTGTTTCTGTGGGGCGATGGTTCTGTATGGTACTGTTTAGCAGGTGTCATCTACTCTACATATCCAGAGTGGAATATGTCAGTGTGATGTGTGTGTGTGAGTGTGTGTTTTTGGGGGGAGTTGAAGTGTGTATTACCTGTCTGAGCCTCCTCCTGTCTCCTAGGTGATGGATTTTTCCTTCTTGTCACAGGAAGTTCATCCCAAGCGTCTCCCCCCTGTCCCCGCCTCCACGCTGCCCACATTCCTGACCTTACAGTCTGGTCTTCCTCTCCACTCTCCACATCCGCTCCATAGCCCACTTCCCCTGCCTCTACACACATACGTGTGTGTGTGTGTGTGTGTGTGTGTGTGTGTGTGTGGTAGGTGGCTGGGTGGGTGGGGGTCTTTCAGTCACTGAATGATGAATTACTAAAGCCATGATCAGTTGCTAATTTAGTAGACTGATAAGCTTTGACCCTGGTAGAGATTAGCTCCCACAGCTAAGACTTTATACAGGGACATGGTCAACTTTTACACTAATATGCTATTTTTATTGTTTAGATACAATAAACACACACACAAAAACAAACCTGTACATATTCTGACTTAGACAGTTTTACGTCTAACATTTTTAGTTTTGTTATATTACGTTGTCCCAGGACATCTTAACACCTCAATAAAGCACTAAAGCTCTTTCATCAGTTTGGTGGTGATGTACAGTGTTCAGTTGAAAAGTTTTTATTAATAAGAAAGGCTTTGCTCAACTGGAAATACTTCACAAGAATTTCAAATGACCTGTAAAATTGCATTGAATGTCAATGTCAAAATTATTATGTGCAAAGAAACCAATGAAAACCTCCTACCAGCATCTAGAAACAAATTGTGCTTTGTCCATAACCCACTTGCCTTATAGAATCTCTTAGCAAAAAACTACTGCATATGAAATTAATCTGTCCTTCCACAGAAAAATAGAACAATTGTGTCCTATTGTACTTTATAGCTGCCTGCCTAGTAATACTGAAGTGGTCTGATATGAATGTGGAGGATTTATGAATGTATGCAACAGTGCTTAAAAAGCTATTAGGAAGGCAACTTACTTCCTGTCAGGATGTGCATCACTTCCTGTTTAATTCACAGCTGGGTCACTTAGGTCTTAAATCAGGGATTGTGTCACTCTGAATATCTCTCGTGTGTGTGTGTGTGTGTGTGTGTGTGTGTGTGTGTTCTTAACCTCAGGCACTTATACATTCCTTTGTCAGATGTCAAGGACCACACTAGAAACATTCTTCACACTAGAAGAATTCTTCTACTTCCTGAAAGTGTTTCAAGCCTGGTTGAGGATTGCCAGGGGAGAGAAGGCAGGTCAGACTGAGTGGAGAACATTAGAGCCAGTGGGAGAGGCAGCAGATCAGACTGAGTGGAGAACATTAGAGCCAGGGGAGAGGCAGCAGATCAGACTGAGTGGAGAACATTAGAGCCAGTGGGAGAGGCAGCAGATCAGACTGAGTGGAGAACATTAGAGCCAGTGGGAGAGGCAGCAGATCAGACTGAGTGGAGAACATTAGAGCCAGTGGGAGAGGCAACAGATCAGACTGAGTGGAGAACATTAGAGCCAGTGGGAGAGGCAGCAGATCAGACTGAGTGGAGAACATTAGAGCCAGTGGGAGAGGCAGCAGATCAGACTGAGTGGAGAACATTAGAGCCAGTGGGAGAGGCAACAGATCAGACTGAGTGGAGAACATTAGAGCCAGTGGGAGAGGCAACAGATCAGACTGAGTGGAGAACATTAGAGCCAGTGGGAGAGGCAGCAGATCAGACTGAGTGGAGAACATTAGAGCCAGTGGGAGAGGCAGCAGATCAGACTGAGTGGAGAACATTAGAGCCAGTGGGAGAGGCAACAGATCAGACTGAGTGGAGAACATTAGAGCCAGTGGGAGAGGCAACAGATCAGACTGAGTAGAGAACATTAGAGCCAGTGGGAGAGGCAGCAGATCAGACTGAGTAGAGAACATTAGAACCAGTGGGAGAGGCAACAGATCAGACTGAGTAGAGAACATTAGAGCCAGTGGGAGAGGCAGCAGATCAGACTGAGTGGAGAACATTAGAACCAGTGGGAGAGGCAACAGATCAGACTGAGTGGAGAACATTAGAACCAGTGGGAGAGGCAGCAGATCAGACTGAGTGGAGAACATTAGAGCCAGTGGGAGAGGCAACAGATCAGACTGAGTGGAGAACATTAGAGCCAGTGGGAGAGGCAGCAGATCAGACTGAGTGGAGAACATTAGAGCCAGTGGGAGAGGCAGCAGATCAGACTGAGTGGAGAACATTAGAGCCAGTGGGAGAGGCAACAGATCAGACTGAGTGGAGAACATTAGAGCCAGTGGGAGAGGCAACAGATCAGACTGAGTGGAGAACATTAGAGCCAGTGGGAGAGGCAGCAGATCAGACTGAGTGGAGAACATTAGAGCCAGTGGGAGAGGCAGCAGATCAGACTGAGTGGAGAACATTAGAGCCAGTGGGAGAGGCAACAGATCAGACTGAGTGGAGAACATTAGAGCCAGTGGGAGAGGCAACAGATCAGACTGAGTAGAGAACATTAGAGCCAGTGGGAGAGGCAGCAGATCAGACTGAGTAGAGAACATTAGAACCAGTGGGAGAGGCAACAGATCAGACTGAGTAGAGAACATTAGAGCCAGTGGGAGAGGCAGCAGATCAGACTGAGTGGAGAACATTAGAACCAGTGGGAGAGGCAACAGATCAGACTGAGTGGAGAACATTAGAGCCAGTGGGAGAGGCAACAGATCAGACTGAGTGGAGAACATTAGAACCAGTGGGAGAGGCAACAGATCAGACTGAGTGGAGAACATTAGTGCCAGTGGGAGAGGCAACAGATCAGACTGAGTGGAGAACATTAGAACCAGTGGGAGAGGCAACAGATCAGACTGAGTGGAGAACATTAGAGCCAGTGGGAGAGGCAACATATCAGACTGAGTGGAGAATATTAGAGCCAGTGGGTAGGCAGCACAGTGCCATTTCAGTCCAAATGTTGTGCCCAACATACAACCCACCAGAAACGTCCCCAAGTGCTACCCACAGGGGTCTTTTGTGTGTGTGGGGGGGGGGTGTCATGAACTGTGTCTGTGTCACTGTGTATATCCACTGTGTATATGTATTATTTATTTTGATGACTTACATACCTAATGACTAAGACACCTAAAATGTATGATCTGTCTTAACTTACTGTGAGTCCAATCCCAAGACACACACACTTACCCTCAGGGAGTCTAGAACACACTCATATTTGCCCTAATAAGAACATACAAAAGACACACATGTACATAAACATTAACATAAGCAAGAAGAATCAATGCAAGGCACAGAGAATCATGTTGTCACATATGTTGTCTCCTTGGTCACATTTCCTCAGGGAAGATCTGACAATGAATTATCAAAACTGTCGGAGAACAAAGAACAAACAGGAAGTTCTATATATCAATCATCTCAGTGTCTCTGGCTTCTTCAAGGCGGCAGGAAATGATGGTCAAAAAAGCTATATTTCTCCAACAACAAATTCCTCTGGGGTGAGTACACCGTCACTGGGTAGACGTCAGTCTCCAAGGACGAACTGGAATAGGTCAGTTGAGAGGGACAGGGTGGGAGATCAGGCCAGCTGACCTCTCAGGAAAGGAAGGTGCCCCCTAACTACATGGGTAGATATGTGCACTTTGTTTTGTTTGAGTGACAACCGATCACACAACGCAGACGAGCGCCTTCTCCTCAACAGCTGTCAGCCAAAGGCTGTGCTTTCTACAGTTTCTAGTGGGAGAATTTAGAAATGACTCATCAGATCTGTGCTAAAATCAGTCAGCAAATAGATTCAACAAATAGCTTTATGTTACTTTAAGTGTCACTTTTACTAAGATTGAAACAAAAACGGTCTTTGGGCTGAAGAATTGAGGACATGAGCCAAGGATGTGAGTGGAACAGCTGGGTGTGGGGGGGATGAGGTCTTCCCCAGAGGCTGGAGGAGGCAACCCTGGCTGTTTGATCTGACAGAGGAGGGTACAGATGAAAAGACACCATGATGAGGTCTGACTGCAGCTCTCAGCCAAGGATCTCCGAGAGGATCTCCAAGACCAGAGTTCTGAATCACAGACCAGCAGGGTGAATCAGGAGTCACCAACTCAGTCTCGCCCTGAAGAGAGGAGAGGAGCGTGATTATTGTCAGGAGAACTGATGATGGGAGAGGAATGACGTTTATATGTGTAAACACCGAAATCACTGTTTTCTACACGCATACCTTCACATTGTTTTCCGTCCTTCTCTTCATCCTCCCTAATCTCATTCTGTCCATCCATCCTTCCCTATCTCCGTGCTGTCACATGTTATTCCTTCGTTATCAGCTGGTCTGTTCTCTTCCCATCTCTCCATATCGTAACCCCTCCTGTGTTTTATTCTCTCTCATACCACAGTGTCAAGGAGTGGGTGGGTGTGTGTGTGTGTGTGTGTGTGTGTGTGTGTGTGTGTGTGTGTGTGTGTGTGTGTGTGCGTACGTGTGTGTGTGTCACAATGATCACAATGCTGAGGGGTGGGCAGTAACGCCATGGATTAATATGATGATAAATCTGGCTAACAAGGTGGTGAATGTGTGTGTGTGTGTGTGTGTGTGTGTGTGTGTGTGTGTGTGTATGAGAGAGAGCGAGAGAGAAAAAGCTTTATGGCTGCTCTGCTGAGAGCTGTCTGCAGACTGGCGATCTGATTACTCCAAGAAAAAGTGCCTCACCCCTGGAGTGATGGATGCTGCGGGATCATTATCCTCATTATCTACATCTGCATCTTATGACAACCACATTTATTTAACACTCTGTAAAGTTTCCCCAGTGAGGCCTCTGTATCAATTAACCACTGCGTGTCCATAGGGGCAACCTCAGCCCAGCGGCTTGGCTCTGGAACAGCTATGAGCAGAGCTCCGGATACAGGGGTCCCGTGATATAAACATCACTGCAATGGTGGTGTAGTGCTGGTTGAGTGTTAAGTACAGATGAACCCCCCCACCCCCCACCCCCCACAGCCGGAGAGCAGAGCAGAAGGGAGCCGGTCATTGGTACTGAAAATCCATTCAGGTGTGGCAACCCTAACCCCAACCGTCCCGCTGGTCTGGAGTCAGCCGAGCTGCACGTAAAGCTTCGGTCCGTGTGGAATTAAAACAAACGGCAAACCAGCGATACTGACTCTTAATCACTCTTACCACAGCGCTGTGTTTTCTCAATAAACATTTGCTTTGATTTCTAATTTACATTCGTCCCTTGGAATAAACAGTTTGAAGCGGCTGCAGCCTAAAGCACGTGGTGTCAGCAGATTTTGTGATTCATGGTTGAATGTCTAGGTGCTGGTTCTTAATGGTGTTATCATTAATCCATGAACACATAATGCTATGAAGTTGCAAACTCTTAAATTGTTGTAAGGTCTGTCCTTGATGAAGAATTGTCGTGCCACTTCAGATAAAAGTAAAACCATTCAACCAATCTTTCAACCAAAGATTCTTGTCTTCCAAAGAGTGACTAGCAGATGGAGAAAATGAAAATGCAAACACTAGTTTGCAAAATGAGGTACACACATACATGTATAGATGTCTAGGTTACAAATACAAAATTTGTACCTCTGGGAAAAACCCAATATTTCTACAAAATCTTCATGCAATACCTTTACAATATTAATGGTAATAATGTATTTTCATTTATACAGCACCTCACCCCATTCAAAGTTATTTCTCAATAACTATTTTGTATTAATGCAGACCAAAAGGTAAAAGACAGACACATATAACTTGAGTCATGAAATATTAGACAGTTGGGGCTAGGGTGGACAGATGTCTGGTCTTAGGCCAGAAGGTCTGTGTGCTAGCCCCCCCACCCCGGTCGTCCATCTGGCAGAACTCCTGGATGGACCCCTTCATGTCCTCCTTTACGTCACTGGGTCACATGCGTGTCAAAGGTAATACCTCGCATTTCATTGGTTTAACAAATCCCCTCGTAGCTCACCTACTCACCTGCTCACCTAAACAGGATGTTGGCAAAGGTATGAAAATGTCAAAAAGAAAAATTAATAATTTTCTCAGTGGTCTGCACATCCTTCCTTTTCAAAGAGTTGGAAAGATGAATTTCATAGCTTCTATTCACTATGGCAATCTTAAGTCAAAGTCAAAGTCAAATTTATTTATATAGCGCTTTTTACAACACATGTTGTCACAAAGCAGCTTTACAATCGTATGGGTCCAGATCCCTAATGAACAAGCCAAAGGCGACAGTGGCAAAGAAAAACTCCCTATGATGGCAGGATTAGGAAGAAACCTCGGGAGGACCAAGACTCAAAAAGGAACCCATCCTCCATTGGGCGGCCCGCTAGCAGAAGTCCATATTTATAGTTCAAATATAGTTCTACAGTTATAGTTATAGTTCTAATTCCAGGCCAAGTAGTCACAGCCCCTTCGGTGTAGATGGTGAACCTCAGGTAGGAGCATCAGCACGTCCTCTTGCACCAATGGCACATCCAACCCGGCATCAGTACATCCACTGGCAAACCAGACCATCTCCCAGGTGCTTCTATGGAATTTGGTAGAAGCATGCAAAAAGATAGATTATACAGACTGAGTGTGTGAACATCAATTTAAACCACCATTGATTTAAACGTTCATAGCTCATAAATTTGTCATATCCCTGTATTTTGTGTGTAGCCTACTCTTTTTGGGGTGTGTGATGTCCTACCTTTAGGGGTTATTTAAGTGGCCACTCTGGTCTTGGTATATGTAAAGTTTAATACACAACTTGTGACCAAGATTATGACCAAGAAACTACTGGTGAGACCACTAAACCGAAGAGATGAGTTTGAGGTGTAAAGACTTTGGGAGAGTCAGGAAGACATTGGGAGAGTGATTTTCAGAAGTGAGGGACAATACAATGAACATTCACACATGGAGGACAGTGAAATCCATGGAAGACAGCCTGGAGGAGAGGACAGCCATTGACCGAGGACAGTTACCCACAGAGGACAATCATCCATAGAGGACAGCCACTGACTGAGGACAGTTACCCACAGAGGACAGTCATCCATAGAGGACAGCCACTGACTGAGGACAGTTACCCACAGAGGACAGTCATCCATAGAGGACAGCCACCCATGGAAGACAGACGGCAGAAGCGGGTAACCTGCTTCTATTGGACATGTTGTACTGATCATAGTTGAAGTCCAGGACCATGAAGAGCTTTATTCAGCTTTATTATTATTTTTTTAAGTATTTTGTACTGAAATCAGAAAGTAACATAGTCAGGGGTGTTTGAAGACTGAGGTGATATCATTCAACATGTCGAGCAGGTGAATATTCCGGCTGCTGGATTTAGGAGATTTTGTGATTTATCAGTTGGTTCTACAGGGAGGCTAGTGAGGAGGGTGTCACGATGATCCAGGTGTGAGGTGGTGAATGTGCCGGTGTGTCAGTGAGTACACGTTGTCGGTGTTGAGTGCAGACTGAAACCATGACCTATTGTTGAGGTGGTAAATGAAACCTTCATTAGGGAAGTGATGTTAGTGGGTGGTGGGTTTTAAATGATTCCTAGATTGCAGACAGCTGGTCTGGGTGTAGAAGAACCCCATCAATATCAGTTCTCAAATCATAGATTCCAATCTGTTGATGCATGATTTGTGAATAATCAGTACAATGTCAGGCTTTCATGTCTCTGGTATCATAGGTTTAAGTAGGAATATATATATATATATATATTTTTTTTATTGAGTTGGAGATATGTCCTACTAACATTGCGTCTTCAGCTAACTGTGCGTGTTTGGCTAACAGTGCATGCTATGCTAACTGCATGCTCAGCTAACTGTGCAAGCTTGCATGATTGAGATTCTTTAGGAAGTGAAAGTACACACAAACTAAAGGGGGTCCGCGAGCCCTTATGAGACCCCGGGGAGACACGCTGGAGTGGAAAATAGTTGGAGAGAGAGAGAGAGAGAGAGACAGAGAGAGAGAGAGAGAGAGACAGAGAGAGAGAGAGAGAGAGAGAGAGGGCAGAAGAAGGAAAAGTGGGAGAGGGAGAAAAAAAACACGGGGAGTCATAGTGAAAGAACCGGACGAGAAGGTCAGATAGACAGAGAGAAGAGAGAGAAAGACAGAGAGAAAAAGAGAGAGAGTGAGGGAGTGAGAGAGTAGGAGTATCTCCTAACATTCATAGCCAGTGAAGCTTCCCATGACGACCAGTGCTCCCATTGAATCTCGCTGCCATTCCCACAGGAAGTGGCTCCGTGTGAATGTAATCCCTTGTCTTCCTGTTGTCCTATGCATTTCTCCCCACACCCTCCCCCACCCCCACCACTTACTCCTGCTGCTGTACGGCCAGACGCCCCCACCCGCCCAGCTGCCGTGTGAGAGCACCACCCGTGGAACGCTCCACCTTACCGTAGAGATCTGACCCTCTGACATATTTGGCCAAACCAGTGTCCTCGCACTTCCTGCTATCCTGCAATCACCGTTACACAATTATGATCCGTGGAGGAGATTTACGATGTAAACGTAGAGAGTGTGTGCCCTGCTCTGATCTGGACTCTGGGGGAATCAGAACCGACAGCTTGTCCATCATGAATTCAGGAAGGCCCCTTTTTTCTGCTGGGGATTGTTGAGTAATCCTGAGAAGGCCTACGTGTCGCTCATGGGTCTCCGGGTGGCATTACCCAAAGCCTTTGGCAGAACCAGCTTCTGGAGGATTACCCAGGGCAGGACCATGCCGGCTTGGCCAGGCAGGTCATCTCCAGACTTTTATTTATTCTGGAGCAAAGACCTGTAAACTCTCATTGTGTAATACGTCTGGGGCTGATGCTGTCACCCTTCACCAGATGTGACTATTCAGAGACACTATTGGTCTCACAGTATCACAGTTTGTGGACGTGTCACACTAGGGGGAGAACAACTGCTTGTTCTATAATAGGGTTCGGCTCTATGAAGGAACAGATATGGTATGTTAATGTGATATGGAGATAATTATACTGGCAAACAATGTGCTGCTGATCTGAGCATCTAATTACTATGTTCTTCTTGAAAATATTGTTAAATTGTTAAATAAATAAATCTGTAGATTAATCAGTCTTATTTGTTCGTGTAGCTGGTTATTATCATAAACAGTTACGGTTACATCAACTTTATTAACACCCAACACCCCTAGGACCAAGTGGGCCTGAAGGCTTTCTTCTCTCCTATGACATATCAGTTCCAATATTGTTACTGGGCAATTCACAGCAGTTACTGAATACAATGCCCTGAGATTATTAACTAAATGATAATCCTAGAGATTAAGGGGTTGATCACAGCATCACGAATGTCAGCTGGACCAAAGCCAACTGAGACAAGAGACTCATTGTAACTCCTGTTTGCCATCTAAACAACTCCTCGCACACACGCTGGCCCCTGTGTGCTATCCCATAACCAGCTCACCTCAAATCCCATCCTCCACCCCCATCCCCCACCCCCACCCCCATCCTCCACCCCCCACCCCCCCACCCCCCACCCCCCCCCCCCCCCACCTCCATCCTCCAGCAGCTGCTTGGATGGAGACGTCGGCCCGATCGATTTGCCATCGAGAGCCGTCCCGACTCCACCTCTCCTCTGTGTGTCCCTCGGAGTGAGGAAGACAGGAGCAGGAGAGGAGGAAGGGTGGGACAGACGGACAGAAGCAGAGACAGAGACACAGACACCCTGACCTGAAGGAAACGGACACGTCTTCCTGAGCCCTAAATCCGGGGATTCTTTAAAAGAAGGAGGAAGTGAGATTTTCCTCCTTGTTCTTCACACAGTCTCACACAGTCTCACCATGCATCTACCGTTACGAAAACCAGTAAATAGAGTCATAGGGTAAATTTAGATTTCTATTATGATGATTAATACAGTAATACAGGGTTCAAGGGTAATTACAAATGTGTCACACACGGTGTGCACATGTGTATGTGTGTGTGTGTGTGTGTTGCTGACGTGTGATAGTTCCACTGATTCCTTTCAGACTATTTATCTCTGTCAGTCGTCTGTCTCTTTCTGAGACTCAGGAAGGGGGCAGAGGGGGTGAGAATGAAGGAGGACTGGATGACTAGAATACTGATCTCTCTTCCCACAGACACTGCCAGCTATCTCTCCAGGAACGCTGTGGAGACGAGAGACCTCATGCAGTCCCTCAGTCACGCCCCCCCCCCCCCCCCGTCTCTGTCTCTGTCTCCCACGTCCTCACATCCTCCTCTCGTCCCTCTCCACGGGTCTCTTCCTAAACCTAATTCTTATAGTCCTTAGTTTATTTGTCTCGTTGTCTGTCCCGTGTGTCTCTGTTCGTCTCATTCATGTCTCGCTCAGACCGCTGGGGGGGGGGGGGAGTGATTACCCTTCTGGTCCTGCGGGGTGGCAGAAGGCCCTTCTCACCCTGCACGTCCTTTCAGAAGTCCATCCCTGCTGCTTGTCTGTATGCTGCATGAACACACTTAATCAAACACACACACACACACACACACACACACACACACACACACACACACACACACACACACACACACACACACACACTGGGGCTAATATGAAGCAGACTATTTGAAAGATGCTCTTGACGGGATTCCTTATGATTTCCTTGTAAATTTGACATTTCGTCAGGTAAATTGTGGATGCCCCTTGAAGAGAAATCCCCCACACTACCTTTAAATGTCGTTCGGGAAAGACAGAAGCTGTAATTCATTCACTAGTCCTCTGAAGCGCTTTGAGGACGATCTCACGCACACAGCTGATGACCAGACCCCATCCGTGGGTGGAGTCGCAGTACGTCTCGCGATGTGATTGGATGCTGCCGTCCGCGCCTGCCGATTCCCCGCCCACGGCAAGTAGCTACGCATTACCGACTAGATTTAGCTTCTCACCGAATGGCGGGTACCAGCACAAATATGAAGCAGATTACCGATCGATCCTGATATTGAGCTGTGTGAGCAGCAGACATATGTGCATTCGGTGCACGGAGTATAGTTGACATTTTCACTGCCTGGAAATAGAAGTGGGGGTGGGGGGGGTCCTAGAGTAATTCTCCCCACAGCCCCGATAGTTCAATCTATCGCAGCCATTAGATACGTGAGTCTCATGTGCAATCCACAGTGGTTGTCATGGCATCCACATAGCAACCAAAGCACGGCGCTAGTGGCCTGCAGTTACCTTTTGTACGAGAATGAGAAGGTTGGAGGGGGAGAGGGGGAGAGGGGAAGAGAGGGGAGGAGAGGGGAGGAGAGGGGGAGGAGAGGGGGAGAGGGGAAGAGAGGGGAGGAGAGGGGAGGAGAGGGGGAGGAGAGGGGGAGAGGGGAAGAGAGGGGAGGAGAGGGGAGGAGAAGGGGAGGAGAGGGGGAGAGGGGGAGGAGAGGGGGAGGAGAGGGGAGGAGAGGGGGAGAGGGGGAGGAGAGGGGGAGGAGAGGGGAGGAGAGGGGGAGGAGAGGGGGAGGAGAGGGGAGCAGAGAGGAGGAGAGGGGGAGGAGAGGGGAGGAGAGGGGGAGAGGGGGAGGAGAGGGGGAGGAGAGGGGGAGGAGAGGGGAAGGAGAGGGGGAGAGGGGGAGGAGAGGGGGAGGAGAGGGGAGCAGAGGGGGAGGAGAGGGGGAGAGGGGGAGGAGAGGGGAGGAGAGGGGAGGAGAGGGGAGGAGAGGGGGAGAGGGGGAGGAGAGGGGGAGGAGAGGGGGAGAGGGGGAGGAGAGGGGAGGAGAGGGGAGGAGAGGGGAGGAGAGGGGGAGAGGGGGAGGAGAGGGGGAGGAGAGGGGAGCAGAGGGGGAGGAGAGGGGGAGAGGGGGAGGAGAGGGGGCAGAGGGGGAGGAGAGGGGAGCAGAGAGGAGGAGAGGGGAGGAGAGGGGGAGGAGAGGGGAGCAGAGAGGAGGAGAGGGGAGGAGAGGGGGAGGAGAGGGGAGCAGAGGGGGAGGAGAGGGGGAGGAGAGGGGGCAGAGGGGGAGGAGAGGGGAGCAGAGGGGGAGGAGAGGGGAGCAGAGGGGGAGGAGAGGGGGAGAGGGGGAGGAGAGGGGGAGAGGGGGAGGAGAGGGGAGCAGAGAGGAGGAGAGGGGAGGAGAGGGGGAGGAGAGGGGGAGGAGAGGGGGCAGAGGGGGAGGAGAGGGGAGCAGAGAGGAGGAGAGGGGAGGAGAGGGGAGCAGAGGGGGAGGAGAGGGGGAGGAGAGGGGGAGGAGAGGGGGAGGAGAGGGGGAGGAGAGGGGGCAGAGGGGGAGGAGAGGGGAGCAGAGGGGGAGGAGAGGGGAGCAGAGGGGGAGGAGAGGGGGAGAGGGGGAGGAGAGGGGGAGAGGGGGAGGAGAGGGGAGCAGAGAGGAGGAGAGGGGAGGAGAGGGGGAGGAGAGGGGGAGGAGAGGGGGAGGAGAGGGGAGCAGAGAGGAGGAGAGGGGGAGGAGAGGGGAGCAGAGAGGAGGAGAGGGGAGGAGAGGGGGAGGAGAGGGGGAGGAGAGGGGGCAGAGGGGGAGGAGAGGGGAGCAGAGAGGAGGAGAGGGGAGGAGAGGGGAGCAGAGGGGGAGGAGAGGGGTGTACCGCGGGGTTTAGAGCCCCGGCTTAGGGGAGCAGCCGTCTGATTATAGCAGCAATGACAATGGGAACCGGCCAGTGACTGACAGCTGTTTCGAAGCTTGTCTGCATGTCATGCAAATAATAGAGGGGAAGGTGGGCTGGGGGGGGGGGGGGGCATTTGGGGGGGGGGGGTTGGTGCTTTGAGACCCCTGCTTATCCACACTGAGCAGGAAGGGAAGAGAGTTGTGGTTCTGGGGCCTGTTTTAGAAGCAATCACATGTGGCGGATGAAGCCTATGTGGACATGAATGTGGGAAACACACGCACGCACACACACACACACACACACACACACACACACACAAACACACACAGATACACACACACATACACCCGGATGCTTCACTCACCTCTCACACGACCCCCAAGATGGCTTTTCTCCTCACTTCCAGAAAACGTCTTGTAACCAGCCCGATCTCAGGCAGCTGTAAATAATGGCTCAGGCAGCCAATCAGCTGAGGCCATGCAGCGCGATGCCCGCCTGTTTTATTCATGAGACGTGTTCTTATTTTAGGGTGCATGCTAAGGGTTTTCCCTGAGCAGGCAGAAACGCTCTCAATAAGAGAACATGTACAGCACATGGACACACACAGGCTGATACCGGTGACTCTCTATCTGCAGTAACCCCTGTTCCACACACACACACACACACACACACACACACACACACACACACACACACTCACACACACGTCCTCATATTGCTCTCTGCCATGCATGGAAACATACATTACATGTGCACACTCTGTCAGAATATGATGGGAGGCATACATATTTCAGTGTGTGTGTGTGTGTGTGTGTGTGTGTGTGTATGTGTGTGTGTGTGTGTGTGTGTGTGTGTATGTGTGTGTGTGTGTGTGTATGTGTGTGTGTGTGTGTGTGTGTATGTGTGTGTGTGTGTGTGTGTGTGTGTGTGTGTGGTACAAACTGTATACTTCTGTCCTAAAATGGATTCTGCATCTTCAGGTTAAACGTATTTAATATGTACATGTAAATAAATGTATCGGGAAACAAAATGTATGCATGCGTGTGAGTGTGTGTGTGTGTGTGTGTGTGTGTGTGTGTGTGTGTGTGTGTCTGTGTGTGTGTGTGTGTGTGTGCGTGTGTGTGTGTGTGTGTGTGTGTGTGTGTGTGTGTGTGTGTGTGTGTGTGTGTGTGTGTGTGTGTGCGTGTGCGCACGCATGTGTGTGAGTGATGCAAGCTTATGAAAAACTGAGAACAATCAGGAACAGAAGAAATACGGCTTTCTACTACATCACAGAGACAGACTAAGCCCCGTTGACCAATCAGCTGCCTTACTGTCCGTGATGTCAGCGCGTGTCTTTCATCAGCGGGCTCTGTTTTCCCTCTCTGGCATGTCTGAGCTCTGTCTTCCCTCTCTCTCTCATGTCACTGTATGCTAACGCATCTTTTATTCATCTGTGCGTGATTCAGTGCAGCTGCTAAGAGAAGAATTTTCCATAATAGCTATACGATTCAACAAGGCACTTTTTATTGATGAACCAGGCCCGTTCAGTCAAGCTGTTGAGCAGCTGAGGAGGAGGAGGAGGTGTGAGCGAAGATACCCTCCACGCTATCAGATCAGCGGCTGCACCTCTTCCATTCTTTCTCAATGGGATGTTCGTTCAGTTAATATCCTGTGGCTCCTGGGTCTGCGCTTGTGTCTCTGTTAGCACCGGTCCCCTCCCTTTCACACACGCACGTAAATGTCACCGCCAATCAGCGGTCAGCGTAGGTCACTTCCTCTTCCTCTAGCAGGGAGGTCAAAGGGCAAGGTGAATCCTCCCCGTTTTTTCATTCAGAAAAAAAAAAAAACACCTCCACATAGCCTGTGCGAGCGTATATGTGTGTGTTCACGAAGAAGAAGGGTGGGTTCTGGTTCAGACTGCAGGGGAGGGCTGGCGAGTTGAACCCAGAGGGCTCTAGCAGGGTGGACGTGTGTTTGGGGTGTGCGGTATCGCAGAAGCAGATCAGTAATGATCGGTGTAGCTTTCCGCAGCACCGGCTGACGTTCGAATACACGGCCCAGTTGTCTGCAGCTTCGTCCTGAAAATGTTCTTTATCATCTCTTCCTCCAATCAGCTTTGAGATTTAGACCACGCCCCTCCACACGCTCCAATCCCGCCAGAGCGCTCTACAGCTAGCCACTCAGCTGGGCTATGCTAATGGAAAACAGGCTCAAGTGACCCCTGTGTGTGGCATTTAAATCCAGATGAATGCTGTCTAGACGTTTCATTACGTTGCAGTCGTGGCTATCGGGGAACAGTTGAACGGCCTCTGCACAGTACTGCAGGTGTAGATGTGAACTGACAGGGCAAAGGTGGGCATGTCAAACAGGCCTCAGATTAATGTCAGTGTATCAATTCAGGCAGGAACATGCTGGCTTTGGATGATACGGGCTAGGTTTGGAGATCAGGTTGAACTCACATGATAACAACAAGCACTGATCTAGAGGTGATCTAAATAGTGATCTAGAGGTAAACTGCATTTGACTCTGTTCTCCATGTTGGCCCTTGTGGTTTGTCTGAATCAGTAGGTTTTTTAATACTAATGTCCTGCATCTGTTGCAATATTATAAGCACATTATTACAACTCTGTCCCCTCTGTAGCCACAGGTTCCACTTTAAACCTATGAAGGCAATCTAGAGAAACTGGCTAAATTTTGAAAATATCATCTAATCCAATAAAAGATAATGGATCTGTCTTCAAAGATGTGGAGAGAGATGTGTGTTTAATCACTGTCAGTCCTCTCATGTGTGCCTTATTACTTTCCCCATTTGAAAGTTCAAAGACATTTTTTTTGCCCTGTTGTATAATTTAGTAAAGCAAAAACGTTCAGCCTGCATGGAAGCTGACATAACTGTAATAATGTTTAACTGGGGAATAATGCTCATTCATGGTAGCTCGTGTATTATTAACAACAAAATATATTTAAGAAGCAGTATTATAGACTGACACCCTGGATGCAAGCACATTAATGAATGAGGTTATATATGTCCACACACAAATAGAGAGAGAGAGAAAGAGAGAGAGAGAGAGAGAGAGAGAGAGAGAGAAGGGAAGAATATGGGACTTGCTGGTGTTGGTAGAGGTTTGTGTATGAGAGGAACACATGGGTTGTTTCAGAGAGGATGTACACACCAGCTCCTGTATAATATGTTTGTATGGGGTGGGGGTAAATGGATGGGTGTGTGGGTGGATGGATGGATGGGTGGATGGATGGGTGGATGTGCATGTGTCTGAAATATTTATGTGTTGCAGGAAGCTGGTGGAATGGTGCTGTAACAAACTGTTTCTCCCTCCCTGTTTTTCCTTCCTCTTCTGTGCAAGCCTCCCCCCCACCACCCTCTTTTCCCTGTTTCTCTCACTCTACCTGTCTCTCTCTCCCACTCTCCCATCTCTCTCTCTCTTTCTCCTCTTGTCTCTCTTTCCCACTCTACCAGTCCTCTGTCTCTCTCTTCCTCTCTACCTGTCTCTCTGTCCACTGTGTTTTTCAGTCTCTCTGTCTCGCTGTCTCTCTCTCTCTCTCTCTCTCTCTCTCTCTCTCTCTCTCTCTCTCTCTCTCTCTCTCTCTCTCTACTCAGCAACACTGTCCGAATCTCTCATTTTAATGCCAGCACCTTTGTCAGCTGTCACATCAAATTATGTCCACTGGAGCTGCAATTGTCTATGAGGTTCCAAGGGCTCACTACACTACAGCCAAGGTGCAGACGTGAGAAAAACCTGACAAATCTCTCCCTCTCTCCCATCTCTCTCTCTCTGTCTCTCTCTCTGTCTCTCTCCCATTCTCCCTCCTGCTCTCACTCTCTCTATCTCCCCCGTCTCCATAGTTGTATGCCACGATAATTACACGAGTGCATAAGCAACCATAATATTTGTGACTGCGAAGAGAACGGGTTTCAATCACCAGTTCGCAAGGAAACGCGCCATAGAACCCAAACGCATATTAGGCATCGGCTATGTTCACGCATGGACACACGCATCAGTATGTTTGTATGTCTCGTCTCTCTCCTTATTTCTCCAGGAAGTCTCCAGCCTTGTCCTCGTCCTGGGTGTGGTCCTCGTCCTGGGTGTGGTCCTCGACCTGGGTGTGGTCCTCGGCCTGGGTGTGGTCCTCGTCCTGGGTGTGGTCCTCGGCCTGGGTGTGGTCCTCGTCCTGGGTGTGGTCCTCGTCCTGGGTGTGGTCCTCGGCCTGGGTGTGGTCCTCGTCCTGGGTGTGGTCCTCGTCCTGGGTGTGGTCCTCGTCCTGGGTGTGGTCCTCGGCCTGGGTGTGGTCCTCGGCCTGGGTGTGGTCCTCGGCCTGGGTGTGGTCCGCGCACTGTGAGCGGTCTGGAAGCTCTTCCCCCTGGCCTTCATGTTCGTGTGTTTATAGGCTGTGTGCTAATGCTGTGGAAGTGAGTGGTGGCCGTATGTCTACCCCTTTAATTTAAACCATGCTGCTACCCCCCCCCCCCTCCTGAGATCTGGCCACCCTGAGTGTAGAGGGTCTCACTCCCTGCCTGCAGTTTCCTGCCGTGTATGTTCAGCTTGTGACTCTTTATTTCTGGTCTGCCGGGGTCACTGTTGATGGAAGTCTGGGTTTGTCCGTCACCCTGTGCAGGGATGCGTGTTTGTTTCCGGGTCCGATCTCCTAGATTTCCTGAGCCACAGAGGAGGTCCATGAACTGCTACATCATGGCTACACCCACTGATCACTTCAGTCTGCTTCTCCAGCTATGGCTTGGGATGTCTTTGGTGTTACGTGTGTGTGTGTGTGTGTGTGTGTGTGTGTGTGTGTGCGTGCGTGCGTGTGTGTGTGTGTGTGTGTGTGTGTGTGTGTGTGTGTGTGTGTGTGTGTGTGTGTGTCTATGCGTTTGAGTAGAAGTTGATCCTTCTTGAGTAGAAGTTGACACAGTGGCTCTGACTGAGTGAATAGAGATGTATTGATTACATTTTATTCTCAAAAACCTTGTTGAGCAGTACAATTGGTCCTTAACAGCATACCAACACCACAGAAAGAAAGCATTTGGCTGTGGGTTTCTTTGATGGTTTTGTTTGCTTGTGTCAACAAACCTCCCCCAAATTAAAGTGGTTGAAAGAAAGAAAGTGCTAAGACACCAACCACCATAAAGAATGTTCCTGTTTGTGATGCCTGTTTGTGTTACATATCTCCCACCTTAAGCAAATCTTTTCACACTGAACTCTCTGTATGTAAAGTTACATGTGATGATAGCCTGCTCTCCAGGGCACAACACTGACTCAGTCCTCCTACTTAGAGACAGGGAGACTGTTTCAAATGCTAATCTGTTTCTTCCGCCCAATCAAATAGCTGCAGAGGAGACCAGATTTGTGGCTTTCCTTCAATCACTGCTGAACTCTCCTTGTGCCACAATACCATCATATCACATCCAGCGGCCGTCATGGAACAGGTGTAAGCTTGAGCATGTCGATCAGCTCAGCTCTTCCTAGCCCTAGAAGATCAGCTCAGCTCTTCCCAGTCGTGTGTGTGTGTGTGTGTGTGGGGGGGGGGTTGTAGTTTGCAGATTGCTCTAAGCCAGTGTCAGCCTGAGCGGCCTAGTTACATCAGTGCTAGTGTGCACCGGCCTGCCGTGCGACTAACACAAACCGCAAGGTGTGTTTACTGTGCCAGTATCCTTCCTCAGGATGTCAGGATGGCAGGATGCCAGCGGGATAGCAGGTGTATCTCGTTCTCCCCACACACACACACACACACACACATATCCCCACCCCCCCCCCCCCCCCATGGTTTAACTGTGCATTGAAGGGAGACGATGACAGCAGGTCTGAAGCTACAGACACAGTGCAGAGAACTAGTTCTTCTCTCGGGCCGCACTCTCGAAGTTCTCTGAGGCGTCAGACGCAGAGAGCTCGCTTCTGGAATTCAATCCAGCAGCTTCGGGTTTCTCGTGTAACGTCAAGGTTAACCAAACCACCCGGGGTTCTCCTCGCCCTCCAGAAACTTTCTTTAGAAAAGCCAGAGTGATCTCATATTTACTAGAGTCGTTTCTCACTGAAACGTGGGGATTAAAAGGAAAAACAAATCTCTCAAACTAATTTTCTAGCATTACGGAGAAGCCGTACATCCTGTTTAGATTTGCATAATGTGCCAAAATACAGCACTGAGCGTATAAAAAAAAACTCCTATTGCATCTCTCATTTCCCATTGAGCATTTTATAGAATGAAATGTAGAAGTTAATTGGGGAAGTAAGAAGCAACTATTGACTGAAGCATCTCCTGCCATGGTGGAGTGAAGGGGGGGGCTGACCTGTGGCCTGCCCGGCCTGTGGAAGGCCGCGGTGGATCCCAGCTGTGTCACGTGGTGGGTTTAGAGCGGTGCTGGGGTCTGAAAGAGCACACAAACACACATATACACACACACACACACACACACACACACATTTATGACCCCTTATTTAAATATAATTCTGCAAGAGGTGTCTCTGAAGCGCTACAAAAGGACACTTTGTGTCATTTTTTCCTGCTGTTTTTTAGACTTACAGTGTGTAACAACCCCCCCAGCATAGGGTAGCTCCCTTACAATTCTGCTCAGCGGCCTAGTTTACTACACACAACGTGACTGTATGTGTGTGTGCAAGGCTGAGGGAGGCCAGATATGTAGCTACAAAAATGATGAAAAAACATTAGAAAATTTTAGATTTGATGAGAGGCAGTTCTGCAAGAGTCAAACACTTTCCTCGTGTTTACTGAGGCTAAAATAAAGTGGGTTTAGACATCAGGGAGGGTTGTGAAGTGTGCAGTGAGGACAAGGATTCCAGCTTTTACACCTACAGAAGAGCTAAAGGAATAGAGACGAGAGACAGAGAGAGAAAGAGAAAGATAGAGAGAGACAGACAGAGAGAAAGAGAGAGAGAAAGCTGCCTACCACAGCAGAGCTGCCACCATTTGCACAGAATTAGGTCAACACTTTCTCCTCCAAGCCCTCTCTCTCTCTCTCTTTCTCTCTCTCTCTCTCCCACCCTCCCTTCTTCCTTTCGCTCCTCTTCTCCAATGTCCGATTATAAATTCTCTTTCACTTCACGTGAGCCGCTGACGGCAGAGTGGGATAGAGAGATAAACAGGGTGAGAGAGAGAGAGAGAGAGAGAGAGAGAGAGAGAGGCATCAGAATGGAGCTTCTTCAAGTCTCATTCCCTTATGTGGGTGCCACCGGCATGTTTGAAGCTAGATAACACAAAAGAGGTGGAGAGATAGAGAGAGAGAGAGATTGAGAGAGAGAGAGAGAGAGAGAGAGAGAGAGAGAGAGAGAGAGGAGAGAGATACTGAGCTCTGACACCCTGGTTTGGTTTAGAAGACATCGGGCAGGTGTAGAGAAGCCCATAGATTTGTGATGCTAGAGACACTGGACTGGAGTCTCTACACATGTCAGTAGTGACATGGCCATGTTGGAGCTCGATCTTCTGTTGCTCGCTTTGGTCTGCGTGCAGTCATCTTGGTTAACTCCACATGCTATGGGAAGCCGTGGAGAAGCGCGGGTCATGTCGGTGTCCTTCAGAAGGGCCTCGTCTGTGAGTGAACACAAGACGATAGCGGACGATAGCAGACCACACCTCCTCACTTCCTTATGCCATCTTTAACAGCCATGCGGACCTGGGTCCTTCCTGCTTAGTAAAAATATGCTGAAGGAAAGAACAGCGCTGTTTTGTGTGTGTGTGTGTGTGTGTGTGTGTGTGTGTGTGTGTGAGCAGGGAGAGGAGAAGCAGAGCTGGGAGGATCATTAGCGTTTAAGATGGCGGCACGTCAGAACGCTGTGTATGATTTATGCACGCTGGCAGAGCGGAGTGGAGTCCTGAGTGAGCTGTCATCTCCATCTCTGTCTCTCTCCTCTCTCTCTCCTCTCTCTCTCCTCTCTCCTCCACCTCCTCCTCCTCTCTCTACTGTGTTGCCAGAAACGCCGAGGTCAAATCTCTGTTTAGCACCTTTTCTGAGGGACAGGAAAGACATACACTTGGTCCAGAAAATCCTTCTGGCTTTTACATGCTGCACAGTTTCAGTCTCGGAGGTGAGAGGTCGCCTCCCTGACATACATATATCCCTCATAACAGCTGTGTGCTTTAATTTAAATAACACAGAAAATGTGTAAATATTTCACTTCCACGTCCAGAAAGCAGCCCCTGTTTTACATGGTTATAATGTAAACAGACTGCCCCGCTGTCCGAGTTCTTCCAGACCCCCCGTATACGATCCGATCTGCGACTTTAGACTGTGATTTAAATCCAAAGTGCTCAGTTTGGTTGTCCAGGAAGACTGTGAACAACTGTGCTCAGTGAACCGCTGCTCCTCCTGCTCCTGACGACTCCGCGTTAGCTGAGTCTGCCCCTCGGGACCCCCCACCGTGGAGTGGATGGGCGAGGACGTGGGACGTGAGAAACCTCCCAGTTAAAAATCAATGACTCTGCCCACTCTGCGAGGAGAGCGGAGAAGATCGCTGGAGCTGGAAGCTCGGCCGCACGTTCCTGCCAACTCGCTGCACCTCGGCGTGGCCTGAGAGCCCAGCGTGGTTGGCGTAAAACACGGGTGAGTGGGTAATGGGATTATACAAATAGCAGGTTGAACACACCCCTTAAGCTCAGTGAAACTGCACAGAGCACCTGACCATGGGGAGAGTTTCCAGATACACAAAATAACGCTTGCAGGTTGACCACTACACCCACAAGCTGTCCCAGAGGTTCCACAGCCTGATTTACAGAAAAAAAAAACATTTATACTCTTTTGGATCCGTTACTTTTATTTTATTCCACATACAAAATATTCAATCTTTGTTCCAGGGTCTTTTAATTCAACTCATCTTTCATTTTTGCTGTGCCTAGTTTCATTTTGCAGTCATCTGGTGGGTGGGAATGTGAGCGGCCCTGACCCCTCTGGGGAACGCAAAGCCCTCACTCATCCGGCCTCCCCCCCCAGTTGCTCAGCTATATCTACATGGCCCGCTCTGATTGGCTAAAGTACCAATGGCTGACGAACACTGACAGAGCTGGACTGCAGAGTTTCTCTTTTGTGATGTAGACTGTGGGGGAATTCAGTGAGGTTAGGGACGCAGGGCCGTTCGTCAGCTAAAGCCCCCTCCGTCACTGCCAGTGGGCACAGAGCCAGTCGTATCCAGATCAGTCCAGATAGCACCGTGACTTCGTCCTACAGTTCAGTCACACAGGAATTCCTTTTCTCACTATTCATGGTGTCAGTACATAGAGGTCCAGCCTGACACACCCTTACTTAAATCACATACAAGTAAAGAAGGCCAGTTCCTTAATCTGTGTGTGTGTGTGTGTGTGTGTGTGTGTGTGTGTGTGTGTGTGTGTGTGTGTGTGTGTGTGTGTGTGTGTGTGTGTGTGGCTCAGTCCCAGCTGTCGGGTTGTTGCTCACCCCCTCCCCCAATTCCCGTTCACACAAACACCCTCCTATTGTCCCCACTGAACACTGGGACCAGTGTTATTAACTCAGTATTGCACATATTGACCACTGCCTGGCCATGTCCCAATGCCATCATCATCAACACGCTCCGCTAATACTTCACAACATCCCAGTGCCTTATCACACACCGCATTACCCTTACAGCACACACTCCACACCAACCCGCACACGGAGGCAGAGGGGAACACACCCAAAGGTGAGGTGGCAGGGTGTGAGATAGCGGGGTGCTGTCTGGGGCTAGAGGAAAAAAATGACAAAAACTCAGATGAGAACACAAACAAAAGACCAAAGCAAAACAGATAGTCAGTATTTACTGATAGATTAGAAAGAAAATGACTGGAATGTGGCCACCAGGCCAATGTTTTGAGGTTGCCTGAAGTAAAAACAAGACAATACAGGGGGTCCTTTGAACCAGCGTCCATTACAGATTAAACATTTTACACTCTGGAGTAGGACCTTTATTTATTTTAAAGTATTTTTTTTTGTATATTTCAGTACAACATTCGCCACTGATAACATTTATTTGGTAATATTAATTGTTATCAGTGGCAACTATTGTACTGAAATGTATTGACATGATTGGTGTAAGGTGCTGTATGTTTTTCACACACACACACACACACACACACACACACACACACACACACACACACACACACACACTGGCATTGTAGGAACAATAAAGAACCAACAGAATACAGACTAAAGGGCTAAAATAAGTCAACTTGATCGCTAAGAACAAGACACACACTGACAGAAAAGAAAACCAAGAGAGAGAGGTCAGGGAGGGCCAAGAGCGCTGCATTGAGAGTAACGTGTGGGGGAGGGGTGGGGGGAGGGGCCACGGGGTGACCACGCCCAGATCAGGCTGGCCTGGACGCAGGACTGGGGCGAGGCTACACTGGAAGCAGGAGGCTGATTAAATGACAAAGACCCCTGCGTCTCTCCCTGAGACAGCAAGACTGAAATATCCGAGACTTGTAATTCAAGATAGGTTTCATGGAAGGATAGGTCTCAGATGGGGTTTATAGTACTATAATGGGCGAAAAATATTTTCAGGGGAAGAATTTGAAGGAGGATATTGAGTGAAATGGGGGGGGGACGGTGTCTCTGCAGGCATTCCAAGACTGGACTATGTCCACTCTGGGACTCTACACAAATGCTTATCATTCCTGAGGAATTCCAGAAAGTCCAGCCATGTGTATTACACTTTGTTTTGGACACAGGAGTCATTTTATATGAAAATTGCAGGCTGGCTTTTGTAAATCTCAAAACAGCAAGGAGGGATTAGATATGTAGAATATGTGGTTTAATTATCCCCCTTTTCAATCTCTTAGCTCACTGCCATTTCAGCGATAGACACTTTCGCATAATTGATATTGTAAATAAAATGAATCAGAAGACACACTGGGGATGACTGTAATATGATACTGTTGTTTAGCACTACTGAGCTGCTTGTAACCTTTAAGGCGTTGGACACTTAATGGCCCGTTGATATCCATAGTAATGGCTTCTGGATTGAAATTCCTATCACCCTGTTTAACACCAATGTGTCATTCCTTTAAAATGATGTGTGTGAGTTAATGGGTCATGTCCCCACTTCCTGGCCTATATCACCTCCAGTGAAAGCCTTACTGAAGACTGAAAGCTTAGCATGGCATATGGCCGTCCTGCTGTAATTATTATTTTTATTAATAATAATGTTAATAATCATATGAATAATAGCCACATTTCATGTTAATTTCTTGAAGGTTCCCCATTTAGGGTGATTCTGGTTCGAGGTGTTATATATACCAGACAAACCTTCTCTGAGGTTCTTCATCAAGTGTCTTTTAAAAATACCTCCCTAACACAGAAAATTGTTCTGTTCCAAGGACAAGTTAAAGAAGCCAGTGACAGATTCACCATTCGATTGTCTTCAGAGGGAGACAGAGCAGGTTTTACAGCTCTGGGCATCTTGGTGTCTTCTTGAGTTTCTGACTTCAGAGCCACTAGCTGTCCTGACTGTATGCGAATTAGAACGTGTTATCATCAGGGCTGAGGAGAATGAAGATGAACCTCAAGAAGGTGCAGCCAGCGCTACCTCATTCACTTCAAAGCCGGCGCCTTCACAAAGCCTCGGTTGTTTAAGGCCTGCTAAAGACCCAGAAAGCTGAATTGTTGCCCCCACACAATCCCCTCACCCCGCCCCACCCCCACCCCGACTCTCCCCTGCACCCCCAGTGCCTTAAAGAGAGTTTTAATGAGTGTCACACAAAGTGTGCTATTGTACCAGCCACACACCATCACTGTCATTGAATTACTAGGTTTATATGCTTTAGTAAACACTCATTCAAATGAAGCTTTGAGCTGGAACTCAACACAAAATAAAGTGGCCAAGTTGGCATAACAACATGAGCCCAGCAGTGACAGCATGATGAAGATTGGTGACGTCACACGTGATCCTCTGACACACTGCTGACCGCCTCTAATGGGAATATCGTCTGGTAGGATCTTAACCCCCCCCCCCGGTATGGAGTGGTATGACCGAGGGTCACGTGGCCTTGGTGAAGAGGCATTTGCATCCCGAATCATGGCCACGCTGTTTTGCCACTGCTGCTTCTACCTGCGCGGGCGGACTTACTTCCTCTCCGACGGCGTCCATTTTAGAGGCCGTACTGTCGCCAAAAGGGGCAATTAAAGAGATTGAAGCTGTTTATTATCACGGCATAAATATGACCACACATCAGACAATGATGAACCAAAATGCGCCAATGACACTTGAGAAACAGCCTCTCTATGGCTAAAAGCAAGAACCCCGGGTGAGAGAACGGGGCGAGAGGCGGCCGAACTTCCACACGTACGTCCTGCATATGAGCCGGCCATCTCCATCTCCTCTCTGTAGCATTATGGTCAGTGACCTACTTCGGATGTGGTTCACACCAAGGGGGAGAGAGCCCTTTGACAGACGTTTCATCTCCACAAAAGAGCCAGTAATGGCCCAGCCTGCCGTCCTCGGGCCCCTCGGCCACGTCGTCTCGGCGAACGCGGCGAAAGCTCGATTTGGTGACGGCGAGCCCAACCCGAATGTGGAGCGCTGCTGAAAGAGGTGGTGTTAAAGAAAGGGCCGCTCATCAGCAAGGGCAGGACCGCCGTTTGAGGAAGCGCGGGCTCGATTAAAAGGAGGAGAGGAGGGTGCGGAGAAGAGAAATGAAAAGCAAAGAGGGAGCAATTAAGGAGAAAGAGCAACGAGACAACAGGGGGAGAGGGACAGAGCGAGGTGGGGAGAAAGGGGGACGTGATAAGATCTCTCAGACGGGTTGATGGACAGCACCAGAGAATGAGAGACAGTCGGAAACGGCTGGGGCTCATTACTGAGTGCACCTCCGCCATGACCCTCTCTCATCCTGCTTCACACACACACACACACACACACACACACACACACACACACACACACACACACACACACACACACACACACACACACACATACAGGTAAGTATTGAGCCTGACATCCAAGAGACGAGCTCATCGTCTTCTCCAGGACCCCAGGACAGCTGAACCACTGATCCCTCCATCTTCCCGTAGAGGCCTAAGAGCCCTAGATCTTACATAGATGGCTAACTCGTCTTCATCTTCATCAGTGCTCCTCCATCTGGTCTCTTTGTGCTCTCGGTGGAAGGAGAGCGCAATCTGCATGCGGACTGTGAGCTCGGAGAGCCGGGCTCCGTCTCACCAGCGTGGCAGCAGTGTCCGACTTTCCCAAACGTCTCTGTGGGCACCGCCAGCTCTGCGTGCCTTTGTGAGGGCAATCGAGTGTTATGGTGTCCCGACAAATCAAACAACCAGGTGTAAACATACGAACGTTTGAGCTTCTGTGTGCTCACGTGGGGTTTGCAGGACTATAATGGCTGAAAATATTTTCAGGGAAAGAATTTGAAGGAGGATATTGAGTGTCAATTTCTGTGTGCTTTAGAAGGAGTAACAGACACTTCACTAGGCCACAACAGGCCCAGTGTGGCAGTGCACACGCAGAATTAGTGGGTCAGTGTGCCATTGTCCTACACATCCACCTCACTGTTCACTCCACCCCCTGCCCCACCCACACAGAGCGCTACGCACAGCTCCTCCCTGGACCATATCGTTCTTGCTAAAATGAGTGTAGGATCAAGAACCTGCTGTCACACTCTTATTTAAATCATAAATCGAATTCAAAGAGCGAGATGGTCCAGGAAGGTCAGTACACGAGGGTGGAGGAGACACAGTTTATTATCTCTCGTCCCCGAAGACACACTGAATGCACAGACACTTCGCTGCTGTAGTCCCTGTTTCTACTTCCCCTCAACAAAGAGTACTTCCTCGTAACAAAGTTCATCAGTCACAAAGAAAGGGTTTACTTTACACATTTGTATCATTCATTTCAATGAGTGTGTCACTTATGGTTTCATTTTATTTGTATTTTTCTATCTTGGATATTTTGAGGTTTATGGTTCATAAACTGACAAGCTGGCATGGTTCATGAATTGAGAGCAATTTACTTTCCTTATTTCTTATAACTGTCCATGTTTCTGACTGTATGAGTCAGAAAATTGCCTTTTCTTGTAAACAAAGTAGACATGATGGGCAAAATTCAGACAGATGTCATTGGCCAGGAGAACAATATATATGTTTATGAGTAAGGCCCAGCCTGTGAGTGACTGCCAATGTTTTATCGATCTGTCATGACAGCAGGTAGAGTGTAAAGTCCCCATCCTGCACTAAAAGCATTATTGCCTGTGTTTCTGCACCTTCAAGAATGTTCTAATTGTTGTATTTATTTGTGCGTGTGCTTATGTATGCAAGAACTGTTTACACAACATTTGCTTCTGTGACCTATCCAGAAGAGGATTTTATTATATTTTCTAGCTGTTACTAAAAATGTTAAACTAGCTCAGGTTTTATAAAAAGATTGTAGTATTGCTCAGCAAGTTCACCTCGGACTATTATGTCTGCTCGTCTTTTCAGGTTATTCATACACTACTCACAGACTGCATACACACACACACACACACACACACACACACACACACACACACACACACACACACACACACACACACACACACAGAGATATGGTAAAGCTATGGGCAGTAATATCCTCAGTTAAACAGTCAAGTGCAAACAGTTAAGTGTTTATTCAAATCCCTTTTTGACACATGAGACTGGCCTTATTACTATTACAACAGATGCAAATGTGGGTGAGGGAAACTGCACTAGCACAGATGGAGAAATGCGGTGTGTAGCACTGGCTGTCTGGATGTTTTTGGCGGACGTGTCAATGAGATGGGCCTCTTTCACACTGCTCTGTGTGCTACTATGTGTGCTCACTGCTCAATAACAAATATCTAGATTATATAAACTCGGAGGCTGACATCTAGCATGAAACTCTTTCCACTTTCTCCGCAGGATTAGATGTGTCTCCTGAACGGAAAAAAAAAACGTTCCCTAAGATGGCTCTCACTTCCTTATGCAGTCACGAGATGCTGTGTGTGAGCACACTCGCGTCTGCCGTGTGTGTGTGTGTGTGTGTGTGTGTGTGTGTGTGTGTGTGTGTGTGTGTGTGTGCGCAGAGCCCACGGTGCCCACGCTGAAGGTTAAAAATAACCAGCCCTCCTTTCATGGTTTCATACATGTGAACACACTTCTGCTCCTCTCCCGAATCCCATGTTCTGTAGGTGGGCGAGAGGAAGAGGAGGAGCATGGCAGAAGAGGAAGAGGCAGGCTGGAACCGTCGCTGGTGAGAGGCCACAGGGGGCTGTGAGAGGCTCCAGGATTAAACGCAAGGATGCCGGTCGGCTAAGAGAGGAAGGGTGTCCGGTTGGACGGACGGTGGCGTTACCACGGTTGGACCACGTTACTGCCTCTACTGCCTCTACAGAGGTGTGTGAGACTGTGTATACGACAGGGACGGTGAATGTGCGGGAGTCATCTGTTCACCGTACCCAGACAGCTTGAACATTTGTCGTAATTGAATTCACAAAATCTCTCCTCCTTGTGGTAAACAAATCATTTTTCTCATTCGGGCACTGCTGCGAAACAGAGGCTCCCCAGTGTGCGATGGTACGGCATGGGAGACATGGTGGTGCTTGTTAGTGGCCAAGGCAGCGAGGGTTAGGGCACAGACAATAGAATACAGAGAGCAGATCAATCCACCTTGTGTTTTGTGATGTGAACAGCTGACTTAGGTGCAGTTGGCTCGTGACGGGCCTGGCAGAGAAAAGGTTAACAAACTCCATTCAGCAGTTCTCTGGCAGAGAAGAGCAAACACATTTACAGAAGTGCGTGGCATTCCTGTCGTTAAAGGGTGGTTTAAATTTTCACTAGAATGGTTTAAACCTTCCTCCCCTGGGATTTCCCCTGCTACGGCTGGCACAGAAATAAAGACAGCAAGCAAAGGCAAGAGAGGTGAAATGAAAGTGAAAGTTCAAGGTCCGTGAACCACACCGCCGAGTCAGTGACGTGCAGATGAGCTCAGACTTGGGAATCCCAGTAGAGTCCTGGCAGAGGAAAGTCCCGTCACGTTTCCCCAGGTACACGCCAAACCAGACAGAGACCCGCCTCGGTGTTTACAGGTGAGGGAGTTTACAATGGGTGATCTGCTAGGAACCGCAGGTGAATTCCAGCTCAAATATCATTGCGTCTGTGTTATAACAGTAGCCCGGGCGTGTAATGATGACTGGCCACAGTTTAGCGTAAAGGTCCACAAAAGTCTGTTTTTGTTGGAATTCCCATTTTAACGCACAGTGGGGTTTTTTTTCAGTGCCTTCCTGGAAGTGATGGATATGGATTTACGAGATGTTTAAGGTTCTGTGGGGTGTCTGTGTTTGGGAAAGGGGGCATCTGAACCTCCAACCCTGCACTCTTTCCATCTGCACATGGGCCCGTGCTGTCAGCCTCCGTGTGGCATGTGAGGTCCCCAGCCGTCGGCTCCTTGGACCCCGGCACCTTCACACTTAAGCTCAAAGCTAAAGTCAAGATTTTTCCCCCTCTCTTCCCCTTTTTGTCTCTGTCCAACATGGACATCTGTCTCATAGATTGCCGTGCCATATGCTCACACTTTCTCATTCACAGGCTAAGAGTCTTAGATTTCCTTACAGATCAATGACACCTAACAAATTAGAGAGGTCGTGTCACTTGGTATTTAGAACGGTGAAACGCAACGTGTAGGAAGACAAAAGCAACTTGCTTGCAAAAGAGAGTTACCAGTCACTGCACAAAGTCCTGTCTTTCGTTTTTGTGAAACTTCCAGCTGTTACTTAATCCGCTCCTATATGTTGAAAGGACTGACACCAGAAATACTTCTTCGGTTCTTTGGAGTGGGGAGGAAAAGTAGGGCCTTAGCAATAATGTTATGACATTTGAGTTGAGATTTGAATATAGTATTTAATGACTGCAGCAAGAAGGGCCATTTCCATGTGGCCGTGTCAGCACTCTGCCGTATGGAGCCCTCTTCGCCTAGTGTTCCGCACCCCGGCGTGTGACGCTCACCAGTTGACTTTCTGAAAACTGAACAATAGGTCCTTTTTAGCATATAAATCTCACTCTGTGTTCAGGCATGAAATCCAGGCAGCCAAACAAAAAGAGCCATTCACTCTTGTGGGGGAAGAAAAGAGAGAGAGAGAGAGAGAGAGAGAGAGAGAGAGAGAGAGAGAGAGAAAGAGAGAGAGATAAGATGCTCTACGTTTAACAGGGCAGAAAGCAGCTCGAGGCCTCAGGGCCATAACTAGAGAGGGGGCAAGATGGAGAGATGTCGTTAGAAGAGTTAGAAATGTGGTAAAACAAAAGAAAGTCATCCACGGCCTTGATATACCCGCTCACCACAGAGCCCAGGCTCCCTGGGGTAATCTGCCTTCACAAATAATGTTTTCAGCTGCATCTTTTCGTATCTCCCTCCTCTCCTCTTCTCAAAAAGCTGGGGTTAAAAAGTTGAAAAGTTCTCTGATCCTGATGTGAAGCCAATGGCACTTACACAGCACCTCGTACTCCTGAGTGACTCCCGAGTGACCCTGTGATTGAACTCAACTCTCTCACTGGACTAGGGCTCATTCTCTCCATGTAAATGCATGTGTAGTGTTTACAAGATAAGACAAAATCCCTAAATAGGGGCAGTTGTGTGAAAGGAAACAAACCACTGAAAGGCTCCAGGAGCCAATCAGAAAGGATCAAAGGAATGTGAAATAGTCTCTTGAACAAGAATTACAAAATGACATTGCAAATGAATGTGAATGAATATTTTAATATTAGATTTTGTAATAACATTATATCATATATGACATTATAAATATTAAAGCATATTGTTCCAGAGCAGAGTATCACTCAGAACAAATCACCCAGTGAAAATCTCTTGTGTTTTGAGTGTGCTGGTATTCTCATCCACAATACCTCCTGCTGACCTGCTGGGCGTCCAGACAGTTGTGATGGGGACAAGGTGTGTGACAGCCCCCCTGTCCCATCACAGGACCATCAACACGCCCATTCAAATTCACGCCTGAGGTCCACCCTCTCGGTCTGCGTGTGCTTATCTCTGCTCTGATAAGTGAGCTCCACGAGACATTAAAACCCATCACAATGTGGAGGTCTTCCCCGGTGCAAAGAACGTGTGAAAGGCAGACTGCTCTGCAGTGGATTGTGGCTGTTTGCTTTTGTACACTGACTCTCAACTGATCTTGTGACAATGATAGCCTTTCATACCAGCTGCTTTTTGGAGGTGGAGGGGTTGGGGGGGGGGGGGGTTCTGCAGCATTTACAATGAGATGATGTGTCCTGACCCGTCATCAAGTAAAATAAACCACATCACAAAAGCTCTGGGTACTGGGAGGCTCTGGCAACCCCACCCCCAACCACACCCCCACCCCCAAAACTTTCTTTTTTTCTCTCAACCCCCCAACTCTCTCCCTAAGGAAAAATGAAATGAATGATTCAGTATATGATCTTATTCATGACATTCCTTCATCTGACACAAACAACAAAGCCATTCTAACACCCCGCCACCACCCGGCATTCTAAGAAAGAAGCAAGATGCAAATGAAGTTAAAAAAAAATCTTCATGATCACTGCATGCCTTGCATTCCTCGGTCCTCCACAGACAGTAGAGACTTTATGGCATTTGGCAATGCCAAGGGGACTGGACAGAGAGACCCAGTCACGACCTTTAAACAACATTACAACTTTTCTCCAATCAATAGACCCTTCCTCGAGTTTGAGTTTTATTTTGTTAGGAATCCATGTTTGGGTCTGTTATGTCTAAGCTAAGTATTATTACTCTCAAATCAATTTAGCTATAATCAATAATAGATATTATTGTGATTTCCATTTCATTGTTACTGTAAACTAGAGAGTGGTCCAGAAAGTTACTGAATGATGTCTGAAATTCAAAAATGAACTTTTAGTCCCCTATTTTTGCAGTGATTTATGCATTACTTAAAGATTTAAGTTTTGGGTTTTTAAATAACTCAACAGGTCCCTTCTAACATAGATTTAATGCCATTTTTTTGCCTAGATAGTGAGCAAAGAAGTGGGATATACAGGGGGTCTGGCAGAGGGCGGCACCTTGTTTCAGATTGGCTAAAGTCACGGCGCCACGCCCATGGGCGGGGCCTAGGGTTATCTTGAAGCGCCGTTCAACCAGTACTGCTAGTAGTAGGTCGCATTCGACGCGGACGGGTGAAGGACGTCGGGGAGCAGAGAAGTGTCAAATCTTCCTTTTAAACCGAGAAAAAAAGCAGCTTTCTCGCACTTTTGGATGCACGCTACGCCCACTGGTCTGGATTTATTTTTCACTCACCTGATTTATTTGAACTAACTTTAAAAAGCGATGGGATCCCAGGCATCAAAGGGAGGAGTGGCTGTGGACGGGACCGCCGCCGGTGACCCGGCTGCCGTCAAGACTAACGGACAGGTAGGCAGCACTCTTCCCCGCTCTTCTGCGCTCTTCTCGGCTCTTCTGCGCTCTTCTCAGCCGTTCCGCCGATGGTGACACACCCACACCTAACAAGTGCTTTTGCCGGGAGTGCTTTTTGCTGGGCAGCTCTCCTGCTGATGCATTAGACGTTGGCGCACACGGTCTGAAGGAGTGATGGTCAATAGACCGTCATTCATTAATTAGCGACCTATCGTTAATGCAATGCATTAAAAATAATAAAAAATGCACATGCATGCTTTTCAGAGTCCAAATCTCCAGCAGGAGACCCGTTATCCGTGCGCCATCGCTCATTACAGTGTGCGTAAAGCGTTGGCCAGGCACGTAATGGCTGTCAATAACGTCTCACTCTTTTAGTGGAGCACTTGAAGATGCATGTACATATTCACCTGCGACCTCCGTAAGCGTGCAAAAGAGCTGCTTTTGCTTTTCAAGCATGTTTTAGCATTTATGGTGCCTCATTTAATGGTATTCTTCAGTTGCAGTTTAAATTGGCAATAGTGTTTGTGTCTCGTTTATTTATATATCACCGAAATGAAGTCATTGCATTTTAATGTAAGTGTAATTACATATCACGTAGGTGGAAAAGCGTGATTTGGAGATTGGTTGTATTGGTGTTACCGGGAGCGCGTGCCGGCTGGATTTACAGACGCGCGAGCGTGCGAGTCTAGACACTGGACAGTAGTAGAATCACCACAGACACCAGATTTGGTTAAAAACACCAAAAAAAATGTATGGAAAAGACTCCCGTGGTGTTCTTTACTTAATATCGACGGGTTATTTGTTTTAGATTTTTTAAATGGTTAACCTACGTCGACGGTATTTGTGAATCAAATACGGCGAAACCACCTCGTATCGATCGAGTTTGGTCTTTTGTCTGAAAGCTCCAGTCTCGACTCGCGGTCCGTTTGTTTCACGGTCGGTTATCGCCCCCACTCGGCGGTCCGCGGTACTGCAAGGCGTCACCTACGAGCCTTGCGTTTTGTACGTTATCGGTCGTCGAATGGTTCGTCGACGATTAAAACGACACAGATGGAGTTAATTAAAAAAACATACGTTCAAGTGTCTCCTGATTTATCACACGAACGACATCTATAGTTAAACCCATTATTTGCCTTTAGTTAAATCCTCACCACTTTTTGTTTTTTCCCCCCCTAGGAGAATGGTCATGTTAAAACCAATGGTGACGTCTCTGCAAAGGCGGAGGGAGATACCGCTGCCACCACCAACGGTTCAGCCGAGGCAGCCAAAGAGCCCGAGGCAGGAGCAGGTGATGCCATCGAGCCCGCACCCGCTGCAGAGGGCGACGCGGCCAAACCGGAGGGCGAGGCCGCCAAGGAGACCCCCAAGAAGAAAAAGAAGAAGTTCTCCCTGAAGAACTCCTTCAAGTTCAAGGGCATCTCGCTGAAGAAGAACAAAAAGAGCACGGAGGTGAAGGAGGAGACCGCCGCTGCCACCGCCGAGGAAAAGCCCGAGGAGAACGGGGCGGCGGCCGCGGTCGAGGAGAAGAAGGAGGAGGCGAAGGCGGAGGAGACCCCCGCCCCTGCTGAGACCCCCAAGGCCGAGGAAGCCCCAGCCAAGGCCGAGGAGGCCGTCGCCCCCAAGGAGGAGGCTGCTCCCCCGGCTCCTGCTGCCGAACCCACAAAAGCGACAGAGGAGACCACCTCCACGCCCGCACCATCTGAACAGAAAGAGTGATTGTACTTCACAAGGACTTTGTGAACTGTTTTTCAAGAAAAAAATAATAAATATATATAAATATATATATTTATATATATGTGTATATGTATGCATATGTATATATACATGGATATATGTATATGTATATATACACATGTATGTGAAAAAAAGACTCCTTGTGCCACTATCTTCAAGATTAATAAGACATGACAGACTAGATTCACTAGTTCACTTCCCAGTAAATGGTCAAAGGTCTGGGACTCTGAATTTAGGCTGATACCACCTGGAATCAGGATATCAACACAGGAGAGAGAGATGAGTTTGAAAAGGAGATGAAGACCAGGCATCTTTCAAAATCACCACCACAAAGATGCTATTATATAAAAGAGAACCATCACCACATATAATGACTGTTAAAAAATGGAAAAGAAAAAAAGACTTGCCAACTTTCTACATTCCTATATTTTAACCCAAATTTAAGTATTTTGTGGTGTATAGAGAACCATTTTAAATATCCAGAAGGCTTTGTCTTGTTTGTTTGAAATCGCATTTTAATTTTCATCTTGGTGAAAAAGAAAAAAAAACACATTTGAGCTTGCTATGTTCACATTTGAAGTTTTAAAAGAAGCAGAGTTGTTATGTGTTAAATGTGAGCCTTGATCTGCTTTTTTGTCTATGTAAATAAATTTGACCAATTTTGTTCTTTATTTTGCTAATGTTAAAAGATGTTACTGGTTTTATTGTAAAGTTGATAATGGTAAATAAATGTTGGTTACCTAATTAAGGGTGATACGTGTCCTTCTCTTCAGCTGTGAGGTAGAGACCCAGACAGACGCCACTGCACGACTACAAATTCAGTCTAAGGAAAAGTCCAGAAAACCATTAGTTGCTCTTTGTGACTTAAAACAGTGAAATACATTTATGAGCATTTTTGCCACCTGATAATTAGATATGAAACCTTAATTAGATTAATCACACTGATTAATTAGGAGACACTGGAAAAGACAGGCCTGACTTGGCAATAACCAAATAAACCTCGTCTACCAATGAGGCCCCAATGATCCATACTACTACAAGTTCTTCATGTGGAGTCTTATGCATCAGAAAAAAAACCCAAATGTACAATGATGTGCTTGCGCAGTTTACTTGTAGACCAGATAATTGAGAAAATGGAGAAAACAAAATATGAGCTATGAGCATTAAATGCCATGTGATGTAGCATTAGATAACAGTTCATCTGAGGTGCAATCCACTATTTAGTGCCTTGTTTGATTGCAGGATGTAAAAGTGAATTAATTGCTTTTTTAAATCACCCTTTTATTTAAAAAATAGTGGTTGATAAATGACTTGTTGAAAGAAAACATTGCTTGTTGTGAATAATGATGAGACCATTATTTAATTACTGTTTATTCATTATTGCAGCAAGATTTCATGTGTGTGTGTATCCCTTAAATATACCCCATGTCAGGTCAAATGTAGATGTGTCTCCTGTTAGGTGTTTGTCGATGTATTATAATCAATTACAATTATTTACTTCATTACTACACCTATAATAAACTCCAAATATAAGAACATTTGCTAAATATAATCAAAAAGTCTATAAAAACTGCCTTTATTGTCTATCAACTTGATATTAGTACATAAATATATTCGAAATGCAGTGAATGAGTAAAATATGGCCATATGTCGCCATCAGGTGTCCATGTCTTGTATTACTACTACGCATATATACAGTATGTTGTTATTTGTAATTGCTTATGTAATAACATAAATTGAATTATCTTTTGTAATATTGAAGAAGGTGAAATAAGTTACTTATCTAAGATGCCTGCTTAGATGCCTGCTTAAAATTTCAGGTCCTTTATGGGTCCTGTCCTGTCTTTAACATAACTCACAAGGTTATTAGCAGGGATGAGGTCAGACTGCAGTACTTAACAAGGTTAATTCTGTGATCAACATGAACCTGAACATACACACTTACTAACCGCACTGCTGAGATAACCAATCATAACCCAAACTCGCTAGAATTACCAATTTTATGGCATGAATGTTAACAAGACTCCCAAATATTTAGGAGAAAATGGCTCTATAACATAATAGATCAATCAGCATACGGTACTTCACAATGGAGACTATGTGCCCTGGAAAAAGGTTTGCCTCTTGAATCATCTTCCTCACTTTCATAGACATGTAACATTCTCTTTTAGACAGGCCAATCAAAACCATAACTGTTCAGCATTTCTAAATGCAAAGCACAGGCTTGTAATGCCTTCACTAACTAAATTCTCCATAAGGAGCCCTGTTAGTAGTGAGAAAGCTTTGGTGCTTTGCATCAATGACATGATGTGCCCTTGTTTAAATTATTGCCATAATAGTTGAGATGTTTTCAGGTGAAATGAGCCATATTTGTCAACTGTGATTTTTCACCACAATCAAAATTTGTTCTCCACATTTACCCATCTGTGCAATTAGACACACACACTAGTGATTACTAGGGGGCTGTGGCGCACACATGCCCATAGCGGTGGGCAGCCCTAGCCCAGCGCCCAGGGAGCAGTTGGGGTTAGGGGCCTTGCTCAAGGGTACCCCAGTCATGGCCTCAGGCCTGGGAATCGAACCCACGACCCTCCAGTCACAAGACCAGTTCCCTACCACAGGACCATGACTGCCCCAAAAAGCTACTTTACAGACTCTGCCTTACTAATGAAAGATTGGCATTGTCTACATGATTCATTCTTTGTGTATTCTGATCTTGTATCTTCTTATGAGTGAATAAAGGTGTTTGAGAACTATGACTGGAAATTTAATAAAATCTTAATTTGAATATCATTTTGTTGAGGAATTTCTATTTGTTTTTAAAGAAAATCAATAAATGAACAAACTAAAGATAAGCATGTTGTCTCATATTTTCAGTAAAAAAAAACAATCAAGCTGATAACAAATAACTTCACAACTTATAGTTCTAATATTTTCCAGGTGTGCAAGTAATTCTGGAAGGCAGTGTTTGTGCTGCAATATGAGTGAAGCAATATTTATTTAATATAACTCTACTATAAATAGCATAGTATGGAACAGAGACCAGGGGAAGTAAATCAAGATTTGCAGATATATTTTTAGCGCACAGTTTTTATTTACAGACAACACAAGAGCTGTTTAATGTATATCCTACATGAATTACATTTTACTAACTTGAACAAATAAGTAAAATGTAATATCAGGTTGACAATCTTTTCTTACAGTGGTTTTGTTTTTGTGTAACAAAATGTGTAACAAAATGTTCATTTTGGCCTGTGTTATATGTGTTGTATGTCTATCCTTGTTCAAGCACTTTTAGCCTCAGCGCATCCGCAGGTTTAGTGTTTGTGTATAGCCTGCAACTACCTGGTTAGGACCACTTTCCACACAACTATATAAGACAAAGATAAAAGAGAACCATGCTGGCTTGACTGATGGTGTCCGGATGGTGTGCCTTGAATAAATCCCAACTGGTGATGTGACCAGTGCGTTCAAGTAGGTTTGGGCTTTTGCTTTGTAGGCAAGCATCAGGGTTTTAAATATGATGATGGTGAGTTCAGGAGATCAGTGATGTGAGCGTCACAGTGAACTGATGTGCAAGAATTTACAGTGCAGTTTTGCAGCTGCATTTTAGATCAGGTGAAAAGCCCCAGTGGCATGAATCAGAAGATCTGACAAGAGTTAGTTTCAGTACTTAAGTGGCCTGAATTTAAGTGCATGGCCTCCCTGAAAATAAATACATGTAGAAACTTGCACATCAGGGTCGTGATGTGCAACTTAATACGCCAACTTAATACGCCAAGATCAGAGAATTTGGACTCCAAGATCATAGAAGATACGTATCACCAGCTCTATGTCTATGCTTTATTATATTGCACAGGACATTTTAACTTAATCCTGTATCACCAAGAGTGAAAGGATACAGTGAGAGATGATTGGTTCGGACATATACGGTAACGCCTCAAGAAAAGAAAGCTAAAATCTGATTGGAGGAGATATACTATCGACAAGTTCCCATTGAAGTTAGTAGCGCAGAAAGCCCGGCAGGCTCAACCTCACACTGTAATTGGGGGTAAAATGGCGCTGACTTCCCAAGGAACAAAGAAGAAAGTTTGCTATTATTATGATGGTAAGAACCGGCGCTCTGTGCGGCCGTGTTATATTTTCACCTGCGCAAAAACTAAAAGCAGTAATTGCTTTATACGTTTTCTGCAAACATTTCACTCGTATGGGTTCCGGTATTAATTGTTAGCTAAATGTAGCCGGTTAGCTAGCCAGTTTATGCTAGTTACAGCTGTGCTAGCTGGAGTTAGCCACTCGGCTAAGTAGCTGTGTGGCTAATGCTAACTAGCTAATGCTAACTAGCTAACCAGACAGAAGTAATCGAGTGTAATTCCGCTCTGTGTTGTCTGCGGTTATCACACTTCCCCCACTACAATAATAACGACCGTCAGTTCGACACGGATAAACCGCGGTGCCGGTGAGTTGTGGCCGGTTTCGTACGCTAGCTAGCTGAGGTGTCAGCATCCCAACTTGCTAGTAGTTAGCCAGCGAGCTAACGCGTCAGCCCAGCGGAACAGCTAACGGGAGTAGCCGAGCGGAGCTAGCACAGCCCGACCTGACGACCAGCACAGAGGACTTGTCAGTTTCCCAAGTTCGTTTGTAACCGGTGCGACTGAAAGTTCGGCGCGGTGCACACGCAGGAGTCCGTACGGGTGTATTGTGCTTGTTTTTTGGGTGTGTTGGAGGTTATTTTATGCCTTACTCGCAAGATTTTGCCCTTTGTGGTGCGTCCTGATACAGCTGTAGAGTTGGAGGATGTGGGGAGCTGTGCTGGTCTGCTGGTTGATTTATAGCAAATGAATGTTGGTTGACTAGTTCTAACTTAAAGCCTTTTATATCTTATGAAATTGGTAGACGTTTAAGGACAAATCTGAACTTTTAAATAACTAAATTACTTAGTTTTTAATTACTAAATTACTTTTTTCCCTTTCAGGTGATGTTGGGAATTATTACTATGGCCAGGGCCATCCCATGAAGCCCCACAGAATCCGGATGACCCACAATCTTCTCCTGAACTATGGGCTGTACAGAAAGATGGAGATCTATGTAAGGCACAGAAGTGGTTTGGTTATTGACCTGTACAAGGAGCGTACGAGCTGATGTAGGAAGTCATGGTCGTGACTGATCTGTATACGTTTGTACATCGACAGAGGCCACACAAAGCGAATGCTGAAGAGATGACCAAGTATCACAGCGACGACTACATTAAGTTCTTGCGCTCCATCCGCCCAGACAACATGTCTGAGTATAGCAAGCAAATGCAGAGATGTGAGTATTTTATCCAAGGATGGTGATATTGGTGTAGCAGATTTAGGCTACAGTTTGTTTTTGTATTGCAGTTTCCTAGACATCACTGTGTCTAATGTTGCAGCAAGCGTTTTTTTTTTCAGTAATCAACTAATTGTATCTCAATTGTTTATTTAAAATCGGATTCTTCCTCTAATATTTATAGATTTTCTAAAGTGTCTTCATTAAGCTGAAATATTCTTTCTTGTCTTTGAACGTTAAATGTTTGAAGAAATGTCCAAAATGGATCTCTCTTGTGATGCTTTGCTTGAAAAGAACCCATTTCAAACGTGTAGTGAGATTACATCTTTAGAAAAACATTCAGACACAGCTGCAATGCTTTGAAGTGTTGCAAATGTACACACTAGATTTAAAATGGTATTGGAAAAAGTAAATTCTAAAATGCCATAGGCCTAAAAAAAAACGATCATTAATATTTCCTTCTCAGTTAATGTTGGTGAAGACTGTCCTGTGTTTGATGGCTTGTTTGAGTTCTGCCAGCTTTCAACAGGAGGCTCTGTTGGTAAGTGTGTTCTGCTCTCTGGGTTTGGATCTCTTTTAATTTTGTTCAGGGAAGGGGAAATGAATGGCTTCTCAGACTATGAGAACATTAAGTGTGATGAGCAACCATGTGTTTGGTGTTTACTCTGACCTGCTCAGCTGGGGCTGTCAAACTGAACAAACAGCAGACAGACATTGCCATCAACTGGGCAGGTGGCCTTCACCATGCCAAGAAGTCGGAGGCTTCTGGTTTCTGCTATGTCAACGACATTGTCCTGGCCATCCTGGAGCTGCTAAAGTACGTCCGTCCTCCGTAAACCTCGCGGTTGTCCTTAAGTGTGTTCCCTTAAGTCGTTCTCTGGTAGTAACTGTCTCAGTGCCACTGTAGAGATTTATTGCTGCAGCTTGAACTCGGTTTTAACGATACACGGTGTATTTGACGCTGTCTGGTAGATATCATCAAAGAGTACTGTATATCGATATTGACATCCACCACGGTGATGGAGTCGAGGAGGCTTTCTACACCACAGACCGTGTCATGACAGTGTCTTTCCACAAGTATGGAGAGTACTTCCCTGGCACCGGCGACCTTAGAGTGAGTTCCTGTTTGGGTTTTTTTTCTTTCAGTGAATCGCAGGTGTAATTACACAGTTCTACTCATTTATGTAGAGCTTTGAGTTTCGATTATTGTGCTAATTGTTTCTGCGTTTGTTAGGACATTGGGGCAGGGAAGGGCAAATACTACGCTGTTAACTACCCGCTCAGGGACGGCATCGACGACGAGTCTTACGAAGCCATATTCAAACCCGTAAGTCGTTATTTTTAAAAAAAGCTGAATCAGTTTGGTTAAAATATTGATATTATACTCTGTGTAATTGAAGTACCTGTCGGACTGTTTGCTTGTGTGATTATGCGTGCTGGTCTGTGCTTCAGATCATGGCCAAAGTCATGGAGATGTACCAGCCCAGTGCCGTAGTGCTTCAGTGTGGTGCGGACTCTCTGTCTGGAGACAGGCTCGGCTGCTTCAACCTCACCATCAAAGGTGTGAACCCCCCCCCCCCCCCCCACACACACACACCCGTACGTACTTATACACGTTCCCCGCCCCAGACACATCTTTGCCCTCTGATGTGGGGTTCCTCTGTGTCTTGCAGGCCATGCGAAGTGTGTGGAGTACATGAAGAGCTTCAACCTGCCCTTGCTGATGCTGGGGGGTGGAGGTTACACCATCAGGAACGTGGCGCGCTGCTGGACCTTCGAGACGGCTGTAGCACTGGACTCCACTATTCCCAACGGTAAGACTGGGATATCACGCATGGCACGTTGACCCTTGAGAAAGGAATACCATGAAGGAGGATTGATCGTTTAATATTAATAAATGTGTTTGTAATGTATGTACAATTTTTTTTGTGTGTATCGAGTTATGATTTAGTGCCAACGTTTCCTGTCTTTTTTTTTTTTTTTCTTTTCATCAGAACTTCCATACAATGACTACTTTGAATATTTTGGACCTGATTTCAAGCTCCACATAAGCCCTTCCAATATGACCAACCAGAACACAAACGACTACCTAGAGAAGATCAAGTGAGTGTGTCCAACGTGTGAAGCGTTCTGCTCTTTTACATTGCAGTTGTCTTGATTAACATCAATTGTGAAACACTCTTACTGTATATGCATCATTTTGGAAATGTGCTGCATAAATATTGATTAGTAGTAGTAGTAGTATTACTACATTGATTAGTAAGTCTTTTGGTATTAGCATTTATTGAGTAGTTATGTCACTTCCGTAGTTGTGAGAAACGGTAACTCTTAAAGCAGGATTCTCTTCTGGCCTGTGTGCGTGTGTGTGTAGGCAGCGTCTGTTTGAAAACCTGCGCATGTTGCCCCATGCGCCGGGCGTGCAGATGCAGGCCATCCCAGAGGACGCAGTGCAAGAGGACAGCGGGGACGAGGAGGATGACCCAGACAAACGTGTCCCCAGTGAGTCCCTTCGCCTCCTGGGACTGCTGGGGTTGCTGGCCCTTGTATTTTCTCCCCTCACCCTAATGCTCTTTTAAAAGCCGAGTAAGTGTGAATCCCAGTCCTCCCGTTGTTGCGCACCTCCTCAAAGAGCAGAACAAGTTCTCAGAGTGGCGTTGGACTTCTACAGGCCTTAGGAACCATGTTCTTCAGCCTTTGGGTAGATATAATGTCCTGTAGAAAACATAGTGGAAGACCAAACTGTTACCTTTAACAGAGGTGCAGACTCCTCTCTTCTGAAGTCTGGCACTTCGGTTGGGATCACCTTTCAATGGGGCCTTGCTTGGATTTGCATTCTGGATGGAAGAGTTTAGAGCTGAGTTTTTTAGGCTGACGGTAGGGCTGCCACAAACGATTATTTTTTATAGTCGACTAATCACCGATTAATTTTTATGATTAGTCGACTAATCAGATCGTACGTTAATTGAATATAAAACATAAAGCTTATCACACTAGAATGCAACTGCTATTATATAACCATCATTAGATTTCAGCTGTATGCTAACTAAAAATAAAAACAATTAAGATCATAGTTCATTAAACCTTTAATGAAACATGCAGCTTGTTGCAACAAACAATTATTAACATAAGTATAAGGCACTGGCTTAAACAACGTAAAAATAAATACATTAATAAAGAATTTTTTTTTAGGTTTTTCTTTCTTTCATTTGATGTCTCTGGCATCAAACCTAGCTACATTTAAATCAAATAAGGTAGGTACCTGAAACTAAGGAATTATTCACAAAAATAAAGTTTTGGTCTCACTGACGTCACAGAAAACACACCAATGCGTGCTAAGGCTAATGAAACAAATCGCCATCACTAATGTTAACTTTTACAGCTACCATGATAAGTACTAAGTTAACACTCTGTTTACGGTAACGTTAGCAGCTAACTAGCGATTTAGATTACAGAGATGACGGTCCCTCTTCATCATTGTCACAATCAGCCACAACAGGCTTCAGGTGCTCGTACATCGCGGTTGTGCTGCCGTGGAAGGCAAGTTCTGCCTTGCAGATATTGCATGCGTTTCGGGACCCGGCTAGGAAAATTATCCCACACTTGAGTTCCGTAGCCGGGTAGCCATTATACCAGTCTGTATAACGTCCTGGAATGTCGTCCGCTGTCTACCCCGGTTTCCACTACTGCGCATGTGCGTCAAGGACAGAAAGGCAGACGCAGCAGTTTGGAGAGAAAAAAAATGACGCATCGACTATTAAATTAGTCGTCAACTATGTTAATAGTCGACATAATTGTGACTAGTCGACTAATCATGGCAGCCCTAGCTGATGGACATGTGTCACTAGCATCGTCTAATAGTGCAAGGTTTACTGGGAGTCTGTTTTCACGGGCTTACTGTGTCTGACCGTGTTCCTTCACCAGTCCGTGCACACGATAAGCGGATAGCCTGCGATGAGGAGTTCTCTGACTCTGACGATGAAGGACAAGGCGGCCGCAGGAACACCGCCAACTACAAGAAGACCAAACGCGTGAAGACGGAAGAGGAGAAGGATGGAGAAGAGAAGAAAGGTGAGCAGCCAAGCAGAGGTAACGGCACTTCATCACTTCATCACCCTTTTGGTGGGAGCCACTGCCATTTCTTCCTGAGCCTAATCCTGGCTTATATCACTCTTAATGGTGCTTCTGCTGTCCAAATGCTTTACAGTCCCGTCAAATCTTAAACTAAGATTAATTTCAAACATTAGCCTTTGAGTTAAAGTTTTATTCTGCATTTAGAGCAGTTTAAATCTGTAGAATGTTTTAGGTAAAGTTTGGACGAGTTTGCATTTGTTGGTTGTGTTATGTCAAATTTAAAATGTATGTGTGTTATAATATATAATGTTTTGTTTTCCAATCCTACAGATGTCAAGGAGGAGGAGAAGACACCAGAGGAGAAGATGGACACAAAGGGGTGAGATGGTTTCTCATCTAGCCTCCCCCAGTGTGGATTGGGTTCTTCTTGGAAAATGCTATTGGGGGGGGGGGGGGTGCTAGCAAGAGAAATGAGGCACAGTCGTGATATTAATAGCCTTTTTCTTTTTTGAAGGCCAAAAGAAGAGTTGAAAACCTGAGGGAACTTATTTGAAGTCCAGTTGGATGCATTAACTTGCATCACACACCCAGCGTTACCCCACACACGTGCGAACATCACACACCCAACGTTACCCCACACACCTGCGCTCTTGGCTCCCAAGCTAAAAACTGTAAATTATTTTCTAAGACTCATTTTACTATTTGTATTCTTAACGAGCGGTATAAACGTTTTTTTGCATTACAAATGTGAATTGAAATGTAAGATGTATGTTTCCTTCCCCCCTTTGTGCTTTGAAAGGTTACATCACTTTTTATTTTATTTTTTAAGTTAGAAATGTATCACTGTCTACCAAAAGTAGCACCTCAATCAAACAGGACCAGAAACGGTAGTGGGAGTTGGTCTACAGCATTCCCCCTGGGGAGGCCTCACCTCTAAGTTATTTTCAATAATGGACTTGACATATCTCTTTTGCTTATTAGGTCTTGTGTTTCTGTGGATACTGTTCCCCTGGTACAGTGTCCTTTACCTCATTTTTAAGAGATAAAGATGTTTGTTTTAATGACGGCGTCCGTGTTGATGGATCTGAACCCCTGCCGCAGACGGGGAGAAAGACCCGTGCTATTGCTGTTAAGACTCCAGATTCTACTCTTATTGTGGTTGTGCAAGCAAGTCGGTGGTAATTCTGGCCAGATCTAGCAGTTTAGTGGTTTTGAAATGTCCATATTATAACAATGCCTTTGGTAAAGTAAATAAAGAGAAATTTCTCTCATGTCTTTTTTCTATTTTCAAATACTGTGAATCCATGAATAGTGTGACTGTCCCAGCACATTGTTGTGGCATTTCTATGGTCATGAATTGTTTGGATACATTTTCTGAAATGAATAACACATTTGCATATTATCCATGGTTCAGAATGTATGATCCATCAAATACTTTAGAAGAGCAATGCTGATTCATACATTCAACTGAAATTTCAGTAACAATTAATCATTTACTACTCATTAATAGCAAATTAATATACAAAGTAATACAAGAACATTCTTGTGAAATGCAGTTTAATTCAAATGTTTGATTAAATACACCACAAAAGATGACTTGCATCATGGGTAAAGCCTGTGTTGAAAGGCCCATATAAAACCAGACTCTGTCTGACCGGTGAAGTCCAGGACGTAACAGAGTTCAGCTGTTAATCAGGTGAGCAGTGAGGAGTGAACCAGGATTCAGGAATGCTGTCCGTGTGTGTGATCTCAGGCCTCCAGTTCAAAGTCAAAGTACGGAGGATCAAAGTAATGAATTCTGACATAGCCATCCTCTCCTCCGCTGCTATAGCTATAGAATAAAATTGGAAGAAATACTTAGTATATAATGTATATATCATATTACAATAATTCATATAATACCAGTATTACATATAATCAAAGCAACCTGGGCTTCCATAACACCTCAGCAGGGCCACAGGCTGATCACCTCCGTGCCGCATTGATGCAGTAAATTGTGCAAAGGGAGCTCCGACCAAGTATTGAGAGGTCCGACCATTTATTGAGTATTGAGTATTCGTATTGAGTATTTATTGAGTATTGAGCTCCGACCATTTACTGTACATACTTTCAGTAGACCAACATTTATGAATTAAAAATCATCTTTTGAATTATGAATTGCATTTTTTTTTCAGTTGGTCTTGACTTCTAATTTTCTGAGATTAATGATTTTGGGTTTATGGCTTACAGCCAATAAAATCATCAACATTAATAGAAATAAACACATGAAATAGAGCACTGTTTGACATGAATCTATATATGAGTTTCACTTTTTGTATTTAATTAATGAAAAATTAACTTTTTGATAAATTCTAATTTATTGAGATGTCGCTATATATTGGTATTACTGTAAACCATAATTCATCAAACAGTAGTTTGCTTTTACCAGATCACTAAAGTAGTGATTTATACCACAAAGCCTCTGGAAAATGCTGTAAATAGCAATGTGTAATAAGGTGTGTGTATGTGGGGGTGACAATAACACATACCTCTTCCCATCTGGGTGGAATTCTACACAGTTGATGGGCCCAAAATGGCCTTTCACCCTCCCAAACTCCTCTTCATAGGCAGCATGGAAAAACCTTCAGAGAGTGGAATATATTAGCCATGGACCAGAATACAAACTCCACCCCCCGGAGGTGTGAAAACAACACTACAGACTCATATTCCTTGTCCTTCATTTCCCCAACATCCATTTTTTTCAAAATATCATGTTTGCTCAATTCTTCAAATTAAATAAAAACACAGTAAGAGGAGCTGAGCCTGAGGGGCAGCGCTGGTCTCCACACTCACCTAGCCTCGAACTTGCCAATCCTAGTGGAAGTGGTTGTGACCTCCATGGCCTCCTGACCTCCTCCCACGACCACCTAGGTACCAACAAACACAGCTCTCAGATCCATACACTTTAAAACAGGACACCGGAATGGCGGGATACGCACATGAAAACACTCCTCGTCTTGTGCTAAACCATTAATTAGTTTTTTAACTCATGAATCAGAGAGCATAGTACGTCCTAATTACACCCATCCTGGACAGAAACCTGAGTGTAGAACACTGGTGGAAACACAGAGAGGCGACGGAGAGGAAGAAGCACAACATGCAAACTCATTTGGTTTCCACTAAGAAACAATCCCATATTCTACTGAAAAATTACAAAATAGTGGCAATTTATTAGACATGTGTATTATGTTATAACAATTACATGTTTTATCTGGTCTGTTGAGCTTTGTACCATCAAATGGGTTTGTGATGTCTAATGAAAGAAACGGGCTGATGTAGATCCCTTACGTGGTCCATGATGGGGGAGATGGCAGCAGAGTTCACAGGCCGCTCTGTCTTGAAGGTCTTTATGTGATCTAGTGACGTTGAATCGAAGAGCTGCGTAGAGACAGGGAGCATTTCAGTCTCTCCGCATGGCCAAGCATGTTAACAGAGGCTAAATTCTTCTATGTGCAAAAAAACATTACATTATAAATAACTTTTCTTCTTAAGAACAGTCATATTGTGATGTTTGTATATTAAGAGATTTATATATAGATATTTTATGGAAGGACCTCCACTTGCGGCGATAGTGCAGACCTTTGCGGTGCTGTCTTTGGAGGCCGTGACGACCATTGTGAGGTCCAGGGACGTCTGGATGTCGTTGATCTGCTTGGTGTGTTCCTTGATCTTCTTCATAATCTCCCCAGACTACAGATTTTAAAAAGCACAAATGAAATGTACACCTTAAATCACAAGCGAATTAAAACTATGGCTATGCACACACAGCAACACACACGCTAAGGTTGTCTTCATTCAGCCTGACCTGTGGAAATAAACATTTGATCTGAGATTGCAAACCTTCGCACTGAATTGGTTGATTTCCCCGTTTTCATGACCAGCAATGACAAACTCGCCAAGTGGACCCCACACTGCACTCGTGATCTTGGACTCACTGCATGGCACAGAGAGATATGGCTGGTTTTCCTCTGAGGACAGATAAAAAATAAGAAAACAATTAGCCTTTTTTGAGGGACAATTCAGTGACCACACTTTCATCGAACTAAACATACATTAGTGTGTGTATATGAATGTGTGAGTATATATATGTACGAGTCTGTATTGACATAAAAGCATTACACACAAGCAACAGGCATTTCAGGTGTATGTTTAGTACTGCAGAAATTACAGTTCTAATATTTCTGTATTCATATTTTTCTACTGTTAACAGTAAGGAACTACATTTACCAATCTGTTGTGGGTCTCGCAGATCAAAGAAATTAAGATAGCACTGGTAGCCCATCTGTTTGTCGGTGGAGAACATGATGATGTTTCCGCTGAAGTCAAATCCACACGTTCTCACTGCTGAATTGGTTTCGAGCACAGCTAATTGTTTACCTTAAGATAAAAATGCAAAATACCACTCAATACGACTGCAGCAATGTTAAAACCAATCCTAGCTCACATTCGTTTTTGCATTACAGCACACCTGACACACCCACTGTCCCTTTAAAATATAAAACAGAAACAGACTGACACAAAATATATGTGATTGTTCTTTTCTGTTTGGTCCTTTTAGTACACATCAGAATGGTTAGAGTAGGCAGCCAGGTGAGGGAATGAAACCACAGTTGCACATCATGACAGCAGGGCTCAACTCACCTGTCTCGCAATCCCAGAGCCGACAGCTATTATCGGCAGATCCAGTCAATACATGCTTGGTATCCCCTTAAAAAAACTTGTTAAGGTTACCAACAAACATAGGAACAACATTTATTGCAACAGCTTTAACATTATGGAGCATCTTCAAGTGAAGGATACAGTCCACGTCCACACACCAAACGGCGCCTGTGTGTCCGTTGTAAGTGCCAAGCCTCTCTCCGTTGACGGAGTACCACACGTTCACAAACTGAACAGGAAACATTATTTATCCATCAATTTGTTCCAAATGATCACGGTTAGTTGTGCAGTCCCCAGTCCCTCCACTCACCTGGTCCTTGGCCACAGAGAACAACAAATCTCCCTCTCTGTTGTACTTGATTTGAGTGATGGAGCGCTCATGGCCCTGGAGAAGTATTGGTTTCTGCAGAAAGTACATTTAATGTCAAGAGGCGCCACACAAACGTGAAACAATATTATGAAAAACTACAATACATAGCAGAAATCACATTAAAACACACAAATCAGAAAAAAAAAGTTTGACACTTAATCTACAGGACTGTATTATTAATAGAAACTGCAGCAATCTAAATGATCTAGTTATTTAGGAAAACAAATGATGAACCACACCAGAATAATAGACTAATTAGTGAACCTAGATTAATCACTAATATTTATCTAGATTAGTTATCTTGATATTCTGAGGGACACTTTAGTGAAACAGCTAGCTATGTCTAATAAATGTGTCATTTGAAAATAATGTTTATATAAATGTAATATTAGTACACATGTAAAAAGTAAATAAATTATAGACAACTTTGCGCCATGGTTAACTTTACTAAACTACAAAAACGAGTTTCTAACACACAGGCGAGGATAACAGGCTATCGGCTAACAGGCTTACGAGCTAACAGGCTAGCGGCTAAACGTGCTAAATGAGCGTCAGGTGTGTTTTATGAACGTGTCCCACACGACCGTGTCGACTAACAGCACATCGGTGACCCGGCCGTCTTCTCTCACCATGATCTCTCGTGTCGGGCACGTCTCGCCGCGCCGGTATCGGTTATTAGGACGTTTAATAAACCCAAGGAAACCCGGTTAGCACTGCGCGTGCTGATCAGCGACGGGATAAAAACGGAAGTGACATTTTTTAACTTCCTGTCCGTGGAAGACGTGAACCGGGGCGAACACGCACCGCCACATAACGGGCCGGGTCGGACAAGGACGCCGGACCGGCTGAGACGGAAGACAGACTTTAATATTATCTGCACGGAACACAGGGCCTTGGTGTTCATTTGCAGCAGAAGCTTGATTTCCACGATCCAGAGGATTTTTGACTGAAACTTTTACTTTACATCTTAAAAGAAAGTGAAATAAAGTATTACATTGTGCTTTTACAATGATTGTGCCAGTTTGGGTCTTCAGTTTATTATAATGCATACACAATTCTTTTGTGCAGCAGTGTACACAAAACCTGACTAATGTGGTTAGATGTTGGGTTTGGGGTGTAAGACTAGCTACAGGCATGTTAATAAATCATACTAAAACGAATTTATATGGCACAACAGAACAAACAACAGATTTCATTAGATGCATTTTAGATGGAATGTTTGATGGAGGTATAGCCTACAAACATTCCTATACATCAATGCAGAACACATTATTATTTGGGCCTCAACTAAAAATAGCAGCCATCAAAGACAAAAAGAGTAGCCTTAGTAACAGATCACACTTTACAATAGTCAGTGGCACAAAAAATATTTAAATTATAATCACTATAATTAGACTGCTACAACACTTTCCTTGTATTTGCAAACTGAAACACTAACAAAGTGAATGTTTTTCGGTGTAATTTATTTAAATTTCAAATGATGCTTACAGGGTGGAGTAAGGAAAGAAAAGTGTTCTTTGGTACCTTTTTAACAGTAGGTGCATACAGTATTATTCAAAAGCAACTGAGCAGGGCCCAATGAAAGCTGGCATGCCGTTAGGCAACAGATGCAGTGCTGAGAAACAGCAGCTATTCTGGACCCGTGTTGACACTGGGCTATTGGACAACACATGGAAGACCTGATGTGGATTCTAGAGGACTTGACATTCAGATAAAAGAAACGCTAACGTTCCAAGCACAAAACAGAAAACATTACATAGCCTCAAATGAACAATGTATCCACATCAGATGCAACTGCAGCTACCAGACCCAATGTTGTAACGTTAATGTATATTCATTTCCATAGCCTGACATTCGAGAGCTAAAAGAAATAAACATGAACAGAACTAGAATTGCATAGAGTTTAACATTTTAGAATCTCTTTATTTAACCTGGTGACACACAAAACTGGATCTGGGATGCAATTCAATGTGTATATTTTTTAAAGTTGCTTTTAATCTGTATACAATCACATTAAGAGACATACTGTATATTAGCGACAACAAAGTATCAAAATAATGGTCTACTATAAGAAAGCTCTGAAGGAAGAGATATTCTGGTGTAGGTAATTTACTACTCAGTGGTCATAGTCTCATTCAAGTGCATGCTTCCCTCTGTATTTCATGGAATGATTGCAAAACTGGTCAAACTACCTCATGATGAAAGGACACAAAAAACAAAACAACCAATAATGAACTTCTTGGTGGCTTAAGACTTAACTCTCAGAAGATACACTGCGTTGTTTAAAATGTTAAAGCTACAAAGTGTAATGCATTTAGAATTGGACTACATGAACAGTTTGATAGGGATTAACATTTTCACCAACTGAATGTAAAAGCCAATGAGGCACACACACAATTTCGAGCATACATTCTTCCTTATTTCAATTTTGTTGAAATTGAGGGCTTCGATACTTTAACGTTCTCAGGAGTTTAAAAATGATAACATCAACCAGTGTGATGTTACCAACATGGTAATACACTGTAGGGACAAACAGCAATGACTTGCATGGCTAATAAAAATTTAAGAAAATGTTGATTATTCATTTTATTGATTGCAGAAACAGAAAACTCTCCAAAATATATCCTCTCAGGTAACAGGCACCAATCATGGTGAGGTCAAAATCCAACACTGAATCACAGCAAAACCAGATTATGGTATATAGGCCCTTACAACATGTGAAGTTCTGTGGACAATAAACAAATACAAAACTAAACCACGGGTAAACAGAGTGATGCTGAGGACGATGCTAAATAACAGATGGTAGGACATACCGTGGATGCTTAACTTTTGCCACATTGCAATAGCTGTTCACTTCGTAAGAGATAAGGCATTGTTCTCAAGCAGCTCGTCTCGCCGCCCAACTACATTCTTCAAGGTTTTATTCTAAGCCAAACTAAACGGACCCAAAACTTACTCTGACAGATCAAGATTTAGTGGACAGTGGTACTCCATCGCGTTCAGCAATTCAAAGCAGCAGCATCATCATCATTTCAAGCCCCTTTTAGCATGTCAGAGTGAGGGATTACCATTAAAGGAAAGGTGAAATAAAATAAAGAAACCCAAAGAGGGGGAAAATAAACTAAAAGTAAGAATGCAGCACAAGACTCATCTTGAAGGCACAATCTTCCCTGACGGAATGGATCGCCCCAAGAGGAGACCAAAACTCCACCACGCTGCCATAGGGCAAAAACACAGGGGACATTATAAGGAGTGTTAGCCAAGAAGCAGTAACTCAATCCTGGGCTAAGCAAACCTCCTTCTGCTGCTCAGTGTCTGGATCTGGACCACAGTGACATGCCTGAGTGCAAGTGGTGGGCGGAGTTTGTAGTTCGGTACTGTTCCGAAGGGCGGGGCTGCCCTCTTCGCAGTCTGTGCCTGGGTGTGGAGACTCCTCCTCCGTAGGCGTGGTCTCTAGGCCCTGTCCGTCCTCTGTTTTACTGAGGCTCTGGACCTTCTTGCTCAGCTCGTTACGTTCGATCTGCAGAGCGCGACAAAGCTTCTCCAGCCTCTGGACCTTCACCTGCAGGTTCTCCAGCTCCTTATCTCGAAGTGTTTTCTGTGAAATACAAAGTAACGATTAATTAAGGAACTTGCAAGGTTGATGGACTGTAGACAGTAAGTCGAATGAATGTGTGGAATGAATGGGTCTCATTCACCTCCTCGGCCATCTCCAGAAGGGCTTTGTTACTGCTCTCCCACCGAGACCTGTACATTGTCGTCTCCTTCTCCAGCTTTTTTATCTTCTTCGTCATCTGCAGAACATCACATACAGATTTAAACAAATGAATTGCTGATCATTTTAGTCCATGTCAGTTCCAATCACCAGTTTTCTGCATGAACTCAATCAGCGGATGAGCGTTACAATGTGCAGAGCAACAATGCATCACTTCAAATAGTTCTAAAGACATTTCTCTTACCTACTATTTTTAACATCCATATCATCCAATATAAGATTCTGGTTAGAATCAGTGAACATCATTCATAGAAACATCCTATCCAGCATCTAAAGTACCGTATTCTCTCGACTATAGAGCGCACCTCAATATAAGCCGCACCTACAAAGTTTATTTTAAAAATGGAAAATGTTGTATAAGCCGCACCGGGCTAAAAGCCGCATATATCTACTGAACTGAATACATTTAACTGAACTGATCGGTTTCCGAATGGTGCCGGCTTTTGGCCGGTGTTGTGCCGAATTCCGACTCCCCTCATATAATCCACGCATAGATTATATTGTCAATTTACGTTTCTATGCATAAATAAGAGCTAGACTTTCATTATCCATCACAGCATACAGCATTATCTATGTCCAAAGCCACACTGGCTCAAGGGTGTTATTTTAAATAAAATACACACTGGAACTGAAGTTCACCTCTGATCACATGACTTCGCAGTATTACAACAGTACCATGTCTAAATATCTAGTTAGGACAAAATTAGAGTGCTTAATGAACAGTAATTATAATGAAGTTATAATCACTGTATCTCCCGAATATCATCTGTAGTGTCTTTATGCGTGTGCAAACGAGGGGACTCGGAATTTGGCACAACAAGTTTGTTTGAAAAAAATTCTCCCTCGTGCCTGCTGCTTGCATGTGCTAAATGAAATTGAGCACTTTCTTCTTTGATTTACAACTTTGACCTACCACCTGATTAACTTTCTGTTCCACCCCTGACGGGTGAAGAAAAATCTACAGAAAAGCCGCACCTCAATATAAGCCTCTTGGTTCAAAGTGTGGGGTGGGGGGGGGGGGGGGGGGGGGGGGGGAGTAGCAGCTTATAGTATGGAAAATACGATAAGTAAATGGGGCCATTGTATACAAATGCACAGTGAATGGGTGGGTCAAGTTCCCCACTTTCATTAGCATTAGCATACCTTCTCCATTTCTTGCTTGAAGGTTGTAAACACCTCGTTGCTTTTGGAAAGTGTGTTCTGAAACTCTTCAAACTTCTCTGTGTACAGTGACAACTGCAAAGGGCAAAGGTGAAATGAAGCCATAACCCATGCAGTACCATACTGGAACAGAAAGTTCTGTAGTCACAACTGAGGCAGAACCAGGAACCTGGAACATCCCACACGACGGCTCTCATCTCTGAAGATCCCTTCTGCTTTTGAACATGACAGATCCTCACCTGCTGTTTGAGATGAACCTCCTGCTGTTTCATAAGTTCATACATCCTTTGTGACTCCACAGCCTCTTTCAGCAGCTGCACACCAGTGAGGGAATCAAAAAGAACCATCAGAAGGTCTGACAGGAGAGCTGCACTTCATCCCAGAGGGGAGTGTTACACAAACAAGGGCGGAGTTACCGGGAATGTGCACTTCATCCCAGAGGGGAGTGTTACACAAACAAGGGCGGAGTTACCGGGAATGTGCACTTCATCCCAGAGGGGAGTGTTACACAAACAAGGGCGGAGTTACCGGGAATGTGCACTTCATCCCAGAGGGGAGTGTTACACAAACAAGGGCGGAGTTACCGGGAATGTGCACTTCATCCCAGAGGGGAGTGTTACACAAACAAGGGCGGAGTTACCGGGAATGTGCACTTCATCCCAGAGGGGAGTGTTACACAAACAAGGGCGGAGTTACCGGGAATGTGCACTTCATCCCAGAGGGGAGTGTTACACAAACAAGGGCGGAGTTACCGGGTTATCTTCAGACTCCCAAAGAAGATAAAAGTTAATCCATGCGACTACTCAACGTGTATTCATATCTCTTGACAACGATGTCTTATTTGGGGCCGGAAAAACAAAAAAACAACGAAAAACACACGGATGCACACAAACACCGCTGGATACTCACAAACTCTTTCTCTTTCTGGTGGCGATCCTCCGAGTCTTTGAGCAGGGCTTGAGCCTGGTGGAGCTTAGCATCCACTAACTGCTGCTGGAGATCTTTGTGCTTGAAGACCTTATCTATGTGCTGCAGCAAAGCAGAAACACGGCTCAGCGCTCAGCAATGCCAACACCGTCACACATGTTTTTCCATCAAGACTCTTCAAACACCATGGCTGTTCATTTTTGCTTCTCTAGCCCAACATAAAGTTGCAAGCGACTCAAACATTTAGCCTATACTTGATACCACGTCCACCCTAGACCCAGCGGGGTGCCCCGTGAGCTCTCCTCCAACTTCACATCTTCTCAAGACCTTCACGTGCGCTCTGCTCCTGGACTCACCTCCTCACGCAGCTCGTATTGCTCGATGAGCTTCTTCAGCTTGTCGCCCAGCTCCATGTTCTCCTGCCGCAGGCTGGCGTTGCGCTCGTTGTGCTGCTCCATCTGGGCCTGGATGTCGTTGAGCGTCACCTGGAAGTGGGAGGCCACCTCCTTCCTCTTCTCCTCCTCCTGCCGGGCACGCTGCACGCCATCCTCCTGCCAGACGGGGCCCAAACCAACCAAAAACACAAAAGCCCACACCAACCAACCATCAGAAGGTTCAGATGCTGCAAACAACGTACTTGTATGCAGAGGCTAAGATTAAGTGTGGTGCGCACTACAGCGCCTACGGACTCCTACGGAGCCGTTTGCGTTCCCTGCTCCAACACACTGAGCTCATTCGAGGCGTTTGTGGATTCGTTCGGGTGTGTTGCAGCAGGGAACAACCTCTATTGTTGCACAAACACAAACGCAGTTGGTTTGGAAAGGAAAAGTACCGGGTGTACAGATCACGTTAGACAAGTTTTGCCTCCGCAGAGATGCAGGGTTGTGGGTGTAACGAGTTCCTTGTGTGTGTGTGTACCTTGAGTGTGCGGTTGTGTCTCTGCAGCTCACGGCACAGGCTCTCCAGCTTGCTGCGAGCCAGGATGGCCTTGCTATGCTCGTTCCTCAGGTGGTCTTTCTCCTGGATTAGCTGGGCCTGCTTCTTCTGCAGCGCACGCATCTGCTTCTGAGCATTGCGGTGTTCCTCCAGCTGCACAACACACACAGCCTTTAAGCTCTTTGAAATACGTAACTTCAGTTAGTTTATTATTTTCCTCTACATTTAATGACAACGTAGCTTCAACACAATACAAGAAATAACTGAACTGCTGCCATTATTTAAGCCCAGAAAGCACAAGAACACTTCATTTACATAACTAGAACGCCAAGAGTAAGGTATGTATGACTACTGTTTTGATACATGCAGGTAAACCTTCACATATTTACTTTGCACCAACAAGTTAATCCTTCCGCATGTAGTATGAGACACAAATAAAAAAAAAAAAATAAAAAAAAAACCAAAAAAAAAAAACCAACGACCATATTTAATGAAAAACAAAAAATTTCGAGTTGGCGAACTGACAGAAACTCCACTTGAATAAACATCATCAGCAATGCGAGGACTGTTTAGAAGGGGAATGAAAACACTACATACTCCCCAATACTGTTTTTGCTTGGGTGGGGCGAGCAAATGAAATTCAATCAACCAATAATCGCAGCTCCTTAGCTGACAGTGCACCAATGCATTCTGCACACTGCAGCGTTCTCGCACACGCCCAGGACGGAGGCCTACTGCATCTGTGTCAAAAAGTCCCAAATGTGTAAAGCCCGAGTCATCAGTCTTCAGGACGACATTTCCAATGATATTACAGAAATCCATACGGTACAAGGTATTTTATCTCCAAGATGAAGAAGTACTGCAAAACAGATTGATCATATTTATATAGATCACTGAACCTCTGAGGCATAACACCATGTTCATTTTACAGCAAAGGCCAAACTGGGTAACAAGAGTTCCTGGTCAAATTCGAGAGGGGGATAAAGTGTTTTTCTGAACCTTGGCCATGACTATTTAAGTTTGAGAGCTTAAGGGCCCAGGCTGGGAGCTCACATTCATTCCAAGGACAGAGGAGATCACAGTCCACTGAGCTTCTGAAAGAGGTTCCACTGCTTCAATCGGTTCCCCTAAGAATCCTGACATGACACTTGACATCTTAGTGTTTCCCTTCAAACTGCACAGCACTAAATGCCACGGACTAAAGACTAGCCTTTATAAGAAGCCTTGTTCTTGTTTTTGTACAGAAACCCAAGGCTTTTCTGTCTTTTGTCTCCGCAAAGTCATGAATTTGATCAGGCGTGGAACAAAGCAAGGTTTGATTTTAACTTGAACTTTTTATGAGATGGAACTTTTTTAAGAGATATGATTACAGGCTTTTTCCATTTCAAAATGAAAGTCTAGAAGTTAGAATACTCCCAGTCACATCTCATTAAACATAAAAATTAACGACTGTTGAGGACAACCACAAATCTGTCTCTTACCAGCTCAGCATACTTTTTGCATAGTCCAGCAAGTTTCTCTTCTGGAGTCCTAAGTGTGTTCAGAGTCTGCATAAGTAGTGTTATCTCTTTGCCTACAAATAGCAAAAATGATGAGGTACTTCAATAATCAATCCTTCATAAAATATCTGTTGACTTTTCAAATAATTCTACATATGCTTTCAGGATTAAAAACTACACTGGCAATACTATCATACAAATTAAACAAATATGCAAAAGGAAGGAAATATGCAATTAAAGGAAATATCCAAGGTAAAATAGTGTCAGTTAGTGAAGTATTGATTCATTAAGCCATGAACTAGCAACCAGGAGGTATCTGGGTTCTTAATGGAACAGAACTTTTATCATTTAGGTTGAAGCACATAATTCCATAATTGGAATTTTAGCTCCGCCCACATAATTTCTCTCACCCAGGCAGGGAAGGCCCACTCACCCAGTCCTTTAACTTTCTTTTTCTCCTGCAGCTTCTTCTGGTCCTTGTCCGCGCCGCCACCGTTCATTTTGGACTCCTCCGTCTTGCCGTCGTCCCTGTCGGCCAGGCCGTTGACCTCCAGGGCGTCGGGAGTGGACGAGTCCTCTGCGCCGTCCTCCTGGCAGTATGTGCTGAGGATGTCCTCCAGCTGCCGGCTCAGCTCCTCCGCCATGTCCCTGCAGGGGGGCGGAGCCCCGGCCTGGGCCACTGGACACAGCACCAGCACAGTGAAGCGGTGGACGCGTTAGACTTGATTGTGCAGGCGTTGCTTCAAAATGGCGGACGCAAGAGATCAAAGAGCAGCAACAGTAACAGTAAGTGTTCTGCTGCCAGAGGCGCCTGAATGTCACCTGGTGTCACAGCATTCTGTGGCAGGACACTCACAAAGTGTCCTGACGCACCGCTGTAGGACACCTACTTAAACCACTTAACGATAGGGTTTAAGTCAGGGTTAAAGGTTAAGGCAAGAGTTAAGTACAGTCATTGTTTTAAGACATTGCCATGGGACAGTCTACTGTTGTCACAACTTTTGCTAAGGGCTTAAAAAAAACCCACAATGAACCAGCTGAGTGTCATGGGACCAAAGCAACAGTACGGTGTTGTTGGTTATAACTGCCTTACCTAGTTTTCCTTAAAAATACAAGTCACGAATTCATCGTCTACGTCATTGACCTTCATTTAACAACCAGATCTAAGTTTACCTTCCTTTAATTGTGGCAGCTACACATGTATAAGGGACAGAGCCAGATTTGAGTGAATGTCTGTTTAATGCTCACTTACAGCCTTCATCTGTTCTGGACCGAGGCGTGGGAGAACCGTCTGTCTGTGTGCTCGGTTCTTTTGGACAGTCAGTCCCTTCGGGCGTGACTGTGCCATCCGTGTTGGAGGAAAGCCCTCCACCGTTGTCCACAACCTGATCCTCAGTGTCTTGTCTCTTCATTATTAAGCTGTGGACAAGCAACCCGAATTAGCCAGCCAGCCAATAATGTTGTTTTAATGTCTGTTGTCTGGCAGCTAAATCTAATTCAGGGTCTCGGCTACATTTCATAGTTGTAGAAGCTTAACAGATGGGACTGAAGTTAACTGTGCAACTGTCTGTTGCCACATAGCCAAGCAACTTAGTTTGCTAGCTAACTTAGCTTAGCTGACGTTAGTTAAGCTAACATACTGCTGCTTCTGGTAGCGACTTAACCTAGCTAACTAATTTAAACCGGCCTTAGTTCAACTAGATACCCATGGCTACCAAACACAACACAATTCAAGCAATGTCGTATGAGAGCTGCACACGAGCTACACGGGCTAACCGACATTAGCTACAACGGCTTAGCTATGCTAGCTAATTATATAGCCTAGCAAGGTAACTTAAGTTAGCCAGGATAGCTAAGCTACCCGGCTAGAAACAGGGCAAAGTAATTAAAACTGAACAGTTATATTAGATAATTGTATCGCTGTTTTCTATATTACAGTACAAAATATATATATAAACTACCAGAGTATCAAGAAAGGTCCAGAAACAGTTTCAAATGTAGCTAGCTAATTTCCCCCCTCAGGTTCTTCTGCCAACGGACACAGGAAGCAGCAGAAGCAGCACGAAGCTGATTGGTGGATCAGAGACGCCGTTTCCGACATGGTTGCCACACTATAGATGTCAAAACACCTCCAAGCTCCAATATTGTTTCTTATTAAAGGTCCATTCATCTCCAAGGAACATGTTTCAGTTACACACTTATAGAGCAGGGTTGAAGGTTCAGGGGCTGACAAACATTTAAAAAACATTCCTGGTTTCTGAGCCCTCAGGTTTCTTATTTCTGTCGTTCTGAAGTAATGCAAATTTTCCCCCATCAAGTCCCCCCCCCCCATTACCTTCAAATGTACATTATTACAAACATTTAAAAAAACTGCAAAGTTCCTAATTTATTTATTACATTATCTTTATTTGCATTTTGGGCAAACATTTTAAATGTTTTAAAACATTTGCTCAGTAATGTTAATGTACATGTTTATGTTTGTGTGACATTTCAGTTTGGGTATCTGTAGTCACTCATTCATACCGTCGGTAAAGTCAAGTCAGTCACAGTATTAGATGGGTAATAGGTGGCAAAAAGGAGGAAAACGTACATAAATACACCCAAAAACAAAACAATTGCAGGATCAGGTCAGAAGATCCACTAGGGCAAAGACTAAACAGTATACAAGAATAAATGTAACAAACAGATAGCATTTCAAACATGTTAATTTGCTTTTTTTTAATGTTATAAATGACACAGCCAAGCATTATGCACTGGCTTCAGATTTGGAAGAGACGAAAAGTCTCAAGATATAAACATCTACAAGATCTAGGACGGAAGACCAGAAAGACTAAATTGAACCGTACAAGTAATGCCTTTAGCAGTTTATGCACTTCTTGGAAGTCATTGATAATCAGGGATAGTGGCAGAACTATATTCCTCCAATCAATTGTGCCAATATAACAAATTTCCTGCCCGATACTGCTAAATGCCTGCTTTACATGCAATTTTATAGATTTATGAAACCCTGATTTGTTTATCTTTTTATAAAGATGTCCTTCAGTGAACACAACCTGAAATGAAATTTTGATATTCCTGCATAGGACAGAGTGGCTGTTTACTATGGTATCCACATATTCCCTGAAGAAGTGATTATCAGAAAAAAAGAATAAAAAAAAAAAAAACACCGAACAGCTGTAATGGGTTGTGCTAGATGCAGACATGTAAAGGGGTAAGACTTGGAACAATTCAATTGGGTCTCCATGCTCACTGAACCTTCATATGAGCTTGCATAACCACAAGCGATGTCAAATGTCAAGTCCTTGAATGCAGGAGACACGTGTGAAAAAATTTCTATGATAACTCAAATCTTTCTTAGCAGTTCTGTACCAGTATACAACAAGGGATTTATTTTTAATGACCCCCCCCCCATCTAAGCAAAATGGGGGAAACAATTAACAAAAAGTGAAATTAACCTTGATTAAAAATGTAAATTAGTACAGCAAAATAAATAAGCTTTACATTTGAATTTATATTTTGATTCAATTTACCAATTTGGTGTACAAATAGTAGACTGCCACATGTCTACAGAAACTATGCAGATAATGTAACCTCTGTGATTTTTATAAGATATGAAAATAGAGCAGCAACATTTGCACAAACGCGTGCACATTCAAGTAAATATAAAACAAAACAAATGAAAAATAACCTGGAAAAAAATCAGCCTCCAGTCTTTGTTGGTCTGATTGGCACTTTAGTGAAAATGAGTGCATTTTCATTTCTGTCTAGTTTATTTTTGTTTTGATCCACCCATAATTACCCTACCCAGGGTGTCAAAGGCCATGGGATATAGTGTTGGTATATATTATTATTCGTTTATTTTACTTCCTCACCAATTACAATCCTATTTCCCTCTTCGATGTGTACAGGTAGTTGCAGCATTTCTTATCTATGCTCAGAGTGCAATGATGCAATCTGATCAACCACAGTGTTTTTAATTAAAATGTCAAAACTGCATGATGTACACCAAGACCCAAGAATGAGTCTTTAAAGTATCTTTGTACCTTCAGGTTTTGCCTGTTCTCAATTATTTTTGTACAAAATGCCAATATTATTGGAATGGTACTGGTGTTTGAACCATTTCAGTTAACACCTAGGGATCAGAACAACTGCATAAAGTGAGCATGCAATGCACTTAAACAAGCCTTTCCTAGGAGAGTTCAGTGATTACTCCAGCATCATTATAGGTTATATTAACACAAAGCTTATGCATCTTTGTGCTCTCAGTTCATAATCAATTTTCCCTTGGTCAAAGCAACAAAGAAGTGAATAACCAATAACCAAAATCATTGCCAATATAAAAATCTAAAGAAACAAAAAAAAAAAAAACATATCTGCCTCTTATAAGAGCTGCATAAACCACTGTGATGGGAGACAACTCTGCACCCCTCCTTACACCTGCACTGCGGCATGGAAAAGTATCCAAAACAACTTTATAAAGGTAATCAACCCTGCATTTAAACTCCTTACGTCTCCGTAGGATCTTGACGTCAACTGAGCAGATGAAGGAGCATCTCCCCCATATGCTTAAACCCCAATAACCTTAAATTATACAACTATCAATCATGCAATTAAAATGCAAAATGGGTCAAAGTTCTGTGTAAAAGACTAATGTTTCAAACACTGAGAGGCATTGCTTTGAGGCCATGTTTTCAGCTACTGGTAAACATGACATTTTTCAAACACCACGATGCAGAAAATGTCAAGACGGCAATATCGGAGCTCCCCAGAAGCACAATTTACTCCCAACGCATCGATTGGATCACATTTGCACAGAAATGCCAAATGTGTAAGCAAGATTTAATGAAGGCTGTAAAATATTTTTAAAGTGCATTTTTCCCCCCATTTTAGTTACTTTATCAATAATATGCTGTTATAAATGGTCTAAAATTTATGACACGTGAACTCCATTTACATAATGTTTTCATTCACCAGGGTAATCTATTTTGATAATCAATTTACATAACCACAATTTCTCAAAAGAAACCCTCACAACTGATGACTATTCACGGTACCATGAAAAACGAACAAATGCACAAGAATCAAGTAGATCTTGTCCACTTTTGCATGTACCACAAATGCCTAATAGTATGGGTTAGGAGAAAACTGCATTGCAATAAACTGCTTTGGTGAATGTCATCTGAATTCCGATTAGAAAATGAATATTCATCCAAAACATTTGTTTACGAAAGGGAGCTGCAATGCTGAGGTGATCGACTCCAATGTAGTCATGGAAGCAGGTATATTGGTTGCTCTCAGTGCTGATTATTTACACCAAAATATGCGCAGGAATACCGTACAAAACTTCACCTTTGCCAACCAAAGCCAAAACACACTACAGTGTTTCATATGTTAAGACCAGAAGCCACAGAAGCTAGCAGATCATGATGTGAACCCACAGCCTCGAAGATTTTCTCAAAAGTAATTTTCCTCGCTTTCCATAAGTCAGTCTTAGTCTCATTTCTCATCCATTGGTTTAGGACCCTCTCAAAGCTAAATTAAACTCCACTCCATACAGCACCCAGGAGTCAGGGAGATGCAGAGGTAGGAGAAAAGGATGCTTCCATAATAACATGAAAAAGTTACCAAAAAATGTAAACAAAAACACCCACAGCCCACACCCCTCTTGGAACACAGGGCCCATAAGCCACTTGAATGTGTGGACCACAAGAAAATGACAAAGCATTTCATTGTGGGATAATGAGGACGAGTGGGCGTGAAACTGTAAAAACGAGTGGGCGAAAAAACACCAGTTTGAACATACTGCCTCAGAGCTGTCTAACACCCCCCAAAAAAAGACGTGGAAAAGGCTAGGCAGAAATGTTTAGTCAAAGATTATGGAAGCGGTTTCTCCCTATGCTTTGTGGAGTTCCTACCTGTATATGTGTACACCAAATGCTATTTTGTATGCATGTGTACAGAGTTGTGTGCAAGTATATAGCATTTTATATTCTACATTTATTACATTATATATTTATATATATATATATATATATATATATATATATATATATATATATATATATATATATATATATATATATATATGCACACACTACATACTATACACTATATTTTGTTAGGATAGTCATGATTTACACACACATCCCTTGCCACACCTTAAGAACGTGAAATTATAGCTTAGCCCAGTTATTGTAAGGAGCTAATTAAATGCTATTAAGTTACTGACAAATGTGACGAGGGGATTAATTTGTGGTGAGGCCAATTGTGGTGGTGTTCTTTATGGACATTTCAAAATTTATAGCCTCTGTAACAAGTGTAGCTTGTAGCTGATAAATTAGCTAATTAACGATGGAGGGGCGTCTAGATATGGCAAGGGATACACCGAGCAACTTGGTAGAATAATAGAAGACCATGCAGAAACCCCACATGCGCAGACTGAGGGCTCTCCAAAAAAAGCTCCCAACATCGGATCTGCCCGACACTCACAGTGCCACCAATCACTGAAACAAAGAGGCCCACCTGACCTCAGACTAGTTCCGTGAAAGCCATATTAAGATCGACTGTGTGCGCTGGTGCATTACTAAGAAACACACACAGAGAAAGTGAGCATCATTTGCGTAATTTAGTGCTTAGCCTTCTGAATTCCCCAGCCCCTCAGCCATGTTCTTACACTGCGCATTAAATAAGTAAATCACAGCATATTTCAAAACTATAGTTATTCATAACACTGCACGCCACAAACAATAGACAACCAATTATTTTGCCGCTGAAATCGCCACTAATCTGGATAGAATTTTTTTTTGTCTCGTATATTTGGACGTTATGTTTTTCAGTACAACCTAACAGCTCAAATAACTTCCAAACCCAAGTATAGCAACAAACAAAAACAAACAGCCCCAAGATAAACTAAAGAGCATCCCATAATCGTGGGGGAACCCTCCAGACGGCAAACGCACCCTCAGACACTAGTACAGCACCATGTCTAGGAAGCATGGTTTACAACACAGAGCCCACTCATGGTTTGCTACTACTGGGGATTGTAACAGGAAGGCAAAAGTACACAGTTGTCTTCAATAGTTGAGGAAGACCAAATTAACTGTTAGAGTAAATCAGGAGGGAAAGGGGTGATTAAACAGCAGGTTTGTGGATTTTGTATTTGTTGGGAATGTACGCCCTGTGAATAGCCTTCTCAAAAGAAGTAAAGGCATCCCCTTCAACCAAAAGTGACAGTGCCATCGACTTATAACCCCAAATTTGGAGCCCCACTAGGGGTCAATTAAGACAGAAACCAAATGGTGCAGAGCCGAGCTGCAGGGCTGGTGTCCGTCTGCAGCGTTCCTCTGGGGATCCCTCCTGGACCAGAGTCGGGCTTGATGAGGTGTAGTGGGAGCGGGTCCCGTATGGCCTGCGGGGGAGGGCGTGGGCGCGGGCGGAGGGGGCAGACGGCAGCAGCAGGCAAGGACGGTGGGGTGGGGCTGGTTAGAGCTGGAAGCCCTCCATGGGGGCCTCCTGCTGTGGGAAAAGGAACTGCTGCTGGTTTTCATCCACCTGTGGGGCGAGGCTGGCATCTTCCTCCTCCACTCCAAAGTAGTGCTCGATGAGGTCGAAGGCTTTCTGGTAGATCTCCTGATTCTCGTGGCTCTGAAGGAACTCGATCTTGTCCAAGCCTAATGGAAGAGAAGAAAAAAAAAAATCTCAGTCACAAACTATTGCTAATGCTACACCTTCTCCTGCTAGTAGCAGTAACGGTAACGCCAACAATAACGACAGCTGTAAGAACCAACCGTATGCCTCCTCGATGAGGCTGCAGTACGGGTTGACCCCGCTGCCGTTCTGCTTGACCTCCTGCTCGCCCAGCCTAAGAATATTTTCCAACCCGTTCAGAGCCACCTGCACGATCTTAGAGTCCATCACGGTCAGCAGATCACACAGGGGCTTAATGCAGCCCAAATTCACCAGGTACCTTCAGAGGGAGAGAGAACAACGTTATAACATGAAAGGAAGATGGATAAAGGGATGGAATCAAAGCTAAAATTTTTAAAATGTAATATTCAATATTAAAGTCTGCAAATTAGATTAAGGGACAGTTGCATGTAGCACAAGACTATTCTACTGCTGTGGTCCAGTGTAAGGAAGCTTCACCTTCAGCCTGTGATTAGCTCCCAGGGGAGCTACATCAGGAGAAAGGCCTGCTGATGCCTCCGAATCTCATTCAGCGAGTGAAACTGACTACGGTGCTGCTCCGACACTAGTTCAGGAGTAACTAAACCCGAGTGGCTGGTACGATACGACATGTTGCTGGGACTACTTCTCGGAGGCGTGTGTGTGTGCGCGAGACTTCAGATTCAGGGCTGACCGGATCTGCTCGGGCGTTCCTCCAGACGTGGCGTTGGTGATGGCCCACGCTGCTTCTTTCCTGGTGCGAAACTCTGCTTTCTGAAGGATCTCAATCAGGACGGGGAAGATGTTCGCATCTATTACCGTCTGAGGAGAGCAAAGGAGAAAAAAATTAACAAAGGGGTGAAAAACATCCCTAGATGACCGTCCATCACAGTTTTATATTCCGTAACTAAACTAAAATCTGCTGCTGTGTTCAAAAACAGACATCCCTGGAAGTTTGGGTGTAAAGTAATACAGGGTGTCTACAGGTTTGACCAAGTGAAAATTAAGACATTTTAAGACTTTTTAATACCGTTTTCTAAATAAAATTAAGACCAACTCGCAAGATCATACACGTTAAAATAAAGCACAAAAACTGATTATTTACATTATTTAATCTAGCTGCTTGAAAACTTCAAATGTGAATGCACAAGACAGACAATACGAGACACAAACATTACAATTTTTTCACTGTACAGTATACACAATGAAACTTCATACAAAACAAAATTCAAACACTGACAACAGTATCATACCATACGCGCTCACACACACACACACACACACACACACACACACACACACACACGGCCATTTTCCTGTTTTTCTGATTCATACTCCCGCTCACGCTCAACTTTCAGTTCTGCTACTTTTTCTCTGAAACGCTTTTCTAAGAATGTTTGATTTTGTGATCACTTTGGCCATCAGGGTTCCTGCTTCCCTTTGGCTTGTTCAGCAAGTAAATAATTATTATAACTGGTTTAAGCCTGGTTTGTATTTGACGCGTCGCGAGCGGTGCGTACAATGACGTAATCGTGGTGGCTTTGCCCGTGCGCGAGGGGCTCGCGCGCTGTCGGTTCGCGAGGTCGTGCACCTCTTGAAATTTGTAAAAACTTCGCACATGAACAAAGTCATGTTTGAGGGTTCATACCATGGTTCATACACCTTCACAAGGTGGAATTAAAGCACTTGTACGGCACTTTCAAGGTCCAGTTCGATATTTCCCAGCATGTTAAACTTAAGTTAAATATTTATACATATACTCAAAATGACTCGAAATAATTAGCTTTTTATCACATTATTTAATGGTGGTTTATTTTCAAAACGCCCAATCTTAACGTCTTCACGTTCTCTCATGTTTCGTCCTGGAATTACAAGACGCTCTTATTTGTTAACGTAATACAAGAGAACAGTTCAGTCAGACAGATATTTGTGGTGAAACGAAGTAGCTACAATTTCAAGCATTTTCAAGTACTTTAGCCTAAATTCCAGCACTTTTCAACCTGAAACACAATGTAATATTAAAATTAATAATATGTTCCTTTCCCTGTTTTTGAGGGGTGTTTCTTTACACCATCACATTAGGGTTGCCACCTAGGTCCGACAAAAAACAAGGACACTTGTGACACAGACAGGGTGGCGTGTAATCTGTTGACGGGGGGGGGGGGGGGGGGGGGTAAAATGTTACCGGGGGTTTTTTAAAACGTAATGTAAAATGTTACCGGAGGGGTTTAAAATGTAAAATGTTACCGGATGGGTTTAAAATGGACACAGCGAGAAAAAAACATATTTAAGGTGTGCAAAAACAGTCTGAATCGTGGTTTGAACTACCCTAGTTTTTTGGCCGGGACCGAATATTAAAAAGAAAAAAACCGGGACACACTGGGACAGCCCGGGAAAACCGGGACAGGTGGCAACACTATACCACATATATCGTTTCGGACAACACTGCAACGCTTCCGCCGTTCGTGGATGTTCACGCTACGGTCACTCGCGAAAGTATAAACCAGGCTTGAAGGCGGAATCAGGGAACATGGTTTTAAACAATGAGTCAATTCCTTCGTTGGATCTGTATGCCTGGTGACTCGTAAACAGAGTCGGAGTGGCTAATCGGGAGATTCGGGAGGATTCCCGATGGGCCGGTTCATGTTAATCTCTAGTTTGGGCCGATTGGGAGGGAAAAATAATTTTGGGCCGGATTTGGGCATAAAACTCCCGGGCTGAAAAAGTGTCCCACTCTGGCCCTGCTCGTAAATGTTTTAGCGCCCATATTACCTCAGCCTTCAAAGTATTGGTAGAGCCACATACAGTGTGAATGCGACGTTGAGCAGAGCTCGACTGAATGGGTTCTCTTGTTGGGCAAAACGTTGATATTGCAGGCTGCTGCTGACGAGCCTCGCTGGTATCTGTGACAGTTCTGAGCCACCAACAATATTTCGGGTCTTCCAACCATTTCTGGCTAAGTTTGCATTTCCCCATCTCTCCGAACAGTCGTTAACGTACATACAACCCGCATGAAAATTCAATCCCGCCAGTCCAACAACTACGGGTGTTCGTTAAGCCCGAAATACTTGCGAGCAATACTGCGAAGGTTGTGCAGTGCATGGCTACCGATTTCCGCCCCCGAAATTCAACATATGGCTGACGGAATTATTTAGCTCCGCAAATTTAAGACATTGTGGTTGAAAATTTAAGACAAAATAAGACTTTTCAAGGCCTTATTTGACAAAAATGAAATTTAATACCATTTAAGACTTTTTAAGGACCCGCGGCCACCCTGTAATACTCCATCATACACCGCTGTATAGAATTAGAGGCCTCTTCCTAGTGATATACACGCTGGGTATGATAAGGAGGACTCTGTACCTGTATCTGAGCTCGGTTGCCTGCTGTGATGTTGGAGATGGTCCAGCACGCCTCTTTCCTGATGGACTCCTTGGCACTGCTGAGAAGGTGCAGGAGGCAGGGCAGTGCAGAGCAGTTCAGTACCACCTGCAGGACAAGATGAGGGAGATCTAAGCACAGAGCCTAGTAAAGGTCTAAACCCGGGAACGCAACGCAACGCACACATGCATTCAGCCGGCCAACACACCTGCGTCTGGATGTCATCGCCCGTGACGATGTTCCCAACGGCCCTCAGAGCCGGAGACGCCACTTTATAATCGGAGTGCCTTGGTGGGGGAAGAGCAGCAGCTCAGAGTTAGCCAGTAGTGATGAGAAAGCACCGGAGAGATGACCTCTTACAACAGTGAGCGCATGAAGAAGCCCCTTTTTTCTGATGACCTCTGACCCCCGCACTCACATGAGCAGCTCCACCAGCCTCCTGCAGACGCCCGAGTCGATCACAGCCTGGATCTTCTCGTTTGGTCCATCGGAGAGGTAGGAGAGAGCCCAGCAGGCATCGGCCAGGAGGTCTGGGTCACTGCTAAACAACAGGCGGGACAGCACCGGCAGGCACTGGGACACCTACGTGGGGGACAGGATGAGGGAATGTGTGTGTGTGCGAGACATGGACGCAGTCATAGCTCCTGGCACGCAAGGATGAACCGATGACTCTTTAAAGATGGACATACTGGATTTTAAACCGTGTTGGGTCTGACGAACTGAAGGGTTAGAGAAAAGCAATATGAACCGAAAAGCAAGAGAAGGCAACGTCTTAAATCTAAAGGGGCAAACACACAGAGACAGGGTTTAATGTGATGAAAGGGGAACACAGGCAGGTGGCAAGAGAGGAACGGGGCGAGACCTTTTCAAAGTCTGGTGGTGGACTTTTGCCTCTACAGAGGTTTGACAGGGCCCACACAGCATTCCTGGTCATTGTAAGACGAGTCGATTTGGTCAGCAGTCTGGCGGGTGGGGGTAAAGTAAAATGTGCCAAGATTAGGAAAAAATGTGCAAACGTTTGAGAGGAAAAAGGAAAAAAAAAAACAACCATGATAACGCATCATAAATAAGGATCAGAAACATGGTCTAAGCACAGTGTCGTAAGCGCCCAGGAGACGAAGCCCAGTACATGGTACACTCACGTTAGCAGTGGTGGGAGGATGCTGCAGTTCAGCACAAAGTCTCTGCACACCGCACTGTCTCCCGCAATGTTACCTAGAGCCCACACGGCCTGCAACAAATGGAGACGGTCACGCCTGAGAAAATATTGGTGCATCCCTACAATGACTGCGATACCAAATGTCTCAAGTGCATGATTGTATAGTAAAGACTGAGAAAGAACCACATCCTGCTTTATTTTATTTTACGTCTGGAAAGACAGCTAGTAAAACCATTTTAAAGGAAGGGATACAATGACAGGAAATGTGGCAAAAAAAAACCTTTATACTTCTATTCCAATTTCCCTTAATTTTACAGGACAAGACCTGCTAAACAGCCCAGGCTGTTAACTCTCTGAAAGACTGTGACACTATCCCATGTTTACCTTTTAAATGCCATTATTAGGTAGAGCAGCTCCATCATATTTACTACAATTTATTATGGGGGAAAACAAAAGAATCCCATGTTGAACATGAGAGGTAATGCAGGCTTGAAAAGCATCGCAGCTGTAATTTTTGCCCTCTCGTTACACCATATTTCAGAAGCACCGTCTGCCAACTGACCCTAAATCAGCTGAAGTTCTTGCCTTCTCCTTACACCATCTGCCAACTGATCCTAAATCAGCTGTAGCTAGAAACTCTGCAGATGGTAGTCATTTGGTTTTGGATGTGGCATTCTGTAGCACTGGCAAGGTGATTCCTAACCATTGTGGAGGCTACACGGGTCTGATTTTCTTCAGCGTGAATGGTGATTGTTGACGAAGAATTTGATTGGCTATTTGTTCCAATGTGTTGCACTCTGTAAAAGTTAAAATATGTTTATGTGTATGAGAATATGTTGATGCTATGGGTTCATATTATTTTAATGTGTCTGGAATTAACTACTGATAATTGGTGTTACAGCTGCTGGATTACACCCATCTGATGAACTACATAAACTTGAGCTTCCAGTCTGACCATCCATCCTGTGCGAGGCCCGTTTTGCTGCACTGGTACCTGTTCTTGGACATCTTCAAAGTCAGAGTTGAGCAGCTGGATGAAGACAGGCACGGCACCTGCCTCGATCACAAACTTGGTCTGCTGAGAGGTGCCAGAGGCTATGTTGGTCAGCGCCCAAGCAGCCTCGAACTGTGGAGAAACACACATGCATACAAATGGGGGGGCGCGCGCACACACACACACACACACACACACACACACACACACACACACACACACACACACACACACACACACACACACATTTTGGTTTAACTAAATTAGGAAAGAAATGAGAAGCAGAACAGAATGACTGAAAGGAGATTGTGGCTGATGTTATACCTGCAATGTGCAATCGGTGCTTTTCTCAAGAAACTCTACAAATTTATTTACAACTCCAGGTGTGCCAATGACCTCATCAATGGGAGGATTTGGTTCTAAATAAAATAAAAATGTTACATTTCAGTACAGTTCCTCAGTTTAAGATTCACCCAGCAAGGCTACCAGATAACCCTTGTTGAGGTGATGTATACCTTTTGACAGGAGCTTTCTAAATTTCTGAGTTGTAGCCAGCTGAAACTCAGGATCATCAGAGAAGAGCATTTCAATCATGTCTCTTGTGATGACTCCTTCCTGAAAATGGACATTTAAATAACAAATGACAAAACAACAATGTCCATTTTAGTCATGACTCAATGGTCTATCGTGTGGACGGGATCCACGAGGAAGGCACCAGAGCGCCTCTGACTCACAGGCTCGGTGGTGGAGCTAACATAGGAGTCCATAAGAGGGCTGTCAAACATGCCCCCCTCCTCATTAAGCAACTCCACATTTCTCCTCTTAAACAGCTGCCAAACAGAGAGAGAGAGAACACAATTACACCACAGGGCAGCCACTGGAGTTGATAAAATCACTGGGTGACAAAAGAGAGCAAGCAAGAAATTATTAAATAAATAAACAAAACATCAGAGAGGGATGAAGATAAAAACGTACCTGTTGTTCCCTCTTCTGTTTCCTCAGCTGAATTCCCTCCTCTTCTCTCCTCCTGCGCATCTCATCCATGTTCATCACTTTGTTCTTGTAGAGGTTCATCCTGTAGTTATCCTTCGCAGGACTAGCCGACGGCTCTGAACCACAAGAGGAAACGCAGCAGATTCAAATATCATAAAAATACAACTTTTCCCCCTATAAATAAAACTAATACATTTGTAGGGAAAAGTCAGTATTGCTGTATCCAAAGAACTGGTTAAAAGTTATAGTTATGAGCGAGGACAACGGAGAAACCAGGGGACAGATGTTGAGAAACACAATAAGGGGCCCACAACACTAAACGCTAAAAAAAATAAGTCCATTTCCTTGTTATTGCTGCTCCAACCTTTAAATAAAGTGGCACTATATGGTATTAAAATTCATCTTGTTTAGTATGCATGCTTGTCCAATTCATACAGACAACACAGAAATAGCTGAACCCAATACCATAAAGAGATAAACTGAATAAAAAAAACAGACAGACGAAAAGAAAAAAAAATCCCAAGGTCTCTGTAGTTCCCAGTCATTCTTCTGCATGTTCATTTCTCATTCCAGTCTATTCCTCCGTCTGCAGAGTACGCCACATGTCAAGCAGAGCAGAGCTAATTGCTGTTTACATAAGCAAGCACCTGAAATCCCCACCCTCAGCATCTGTGTAAATAATTGCCTATTGCTTACGCCCCCCCCCCCTTTTTTTACGTCTGGGCTTCTTCAGAGAACTTTTCTACTTAGTCATCTTGATAAGAGGGAGAGGAGAAAAACTATTTACCATGTTACATATTTAGCTTGTTAGTAAAATAAGCTGTGTAGCTGTTCCACCAAGTGAGAGCACCATTACAGTTATAGTCCATCACATGGGACTCCAAAATAGCAGTGTGGCTTAGTCCCCAACCTTGGGAATTTGAAATGACCATGGTCATGTCCACTAGGCTTTATAAACAAGAAACCATGGCCTTGGACCAAAGGCAAATAAAACCTTGAGTGTGTGTATTATTGTGTGTGATGAACATGTGTGTGTGTGTATGTATATATATATATATATATATATATATATATATATATATATATATATATATATATATATAAATAAATGTTATATATTATATAATTACACACACATATGCATGCATCTAGATTAGCTTAGCTTTACTTTAACATTATTACTTAGCTACTAGGTAAGGTAGGTAAGATTCAGTGAGCTGTATAGTCGGGTGGGTAGTTCATACCGTAGTTCGTTATACTGGTATCGTCATATAATTGGGTAGGTAGTTAATTATACTGTTATCGTTGTATAGTCGAGTAGGTAGTTCATAATACCGGTATTGTTGTATAGGCGGGTAGGTAGTTCATACCGTAGTTTGTTATACTGGTATCGTCAAATAATTGGGTAGGTAGTTCATTATACTGTTATCGTCGTATAGTCGGGTAGGTAGTTCATATCATAGTTCATTATACTGTTATCGTTGTATAGTCGGGTTGGTAGTTCATACCGCAGTTCGATATACCGGTATAGTCGGGTAGGTAGTTCATACCGTAGTTCATTATACTGTTATCTTTGTATAGTCGGGTTGGTAGTTCATACCGTAGTTCGATATACCGGTATCGTCGTATAGTCGGGTAGGTAGTTCATTCCGTAGTTCATTATACTGTTATCGTTGTATAGTGGGGTAGGTAGCTCATACCGTAATTCGATATACCGGTATGGTCGTATAGTCGGGTAGGTAGTTCATACAGTAGTTCGATATACCGGTATGGTCGTATAGTCGGGTAGGTAGTTCATGCCGTAGTTCGATATACCGGTATGGTCGTATAGTCGGGTAGGTAGTTCATACCGTAGTTCGATATATCAGTATCGTCGTATAGTCGGGTAGGTAGTTCATACCGTAGTTCGATATATCAGTATAGTCGGGTAGGTAGTTCATACCGTAGTTCGATATACCGGTATGGTTGTATAGTCGGGTAGGTAGTTCATACCGTAGTTCATTAGCGAGTAACCTATTTAGCTAAAAGGCTGCGCCGAGGATAACAATCTGCGACGGTTTCCGTGGGCAAAGCAAATACGCGTTAGTTGTTTGACGGGCATAACTTAATATCATATCAACATTAATATCAACGATAAAATTAATCTAAACGTGGATAAATAATGACAAACGACACAGTAAACGCTGATAACCCCGCCAACACAGCCCTGCTAGCTCGCCAAGGCTAACAACAGTGTGCTGTAAGTTAGCCTGCTAGCTAAAACAAGTCTGTTTTGGCCATTACTGCTTCAGCACAAACGGAAATATTAGACACGCAACTCCATTACATACACAATGAAACAATAAATAAACTTACCCATCTTGCTGGTTTTATAGAAGAGTATATTTTGATGACTGGAAGGGTATAAACCGTAGCTACTTTCTCTGGAACTAGAAGAAATTGCTTCTCACAAACAATATGTCGGAGATGTACGGTGGCCCTACAAAGACAAACTTAATGATTTCTGCTGCGACCCAGAAATGGGCAAAGAAGCTGCACATGCGCAGTAATACACGTTTAGTACTTTAAACCAGTCAATATAACGTATATTCATTTGAATGGTTTATCTTAATATATATGAATATTTATCTGTATTAAGATTAGACTGTAAAATCAGACTGATTCGTAGCTCCCGTCCTATAAGCCTTACAAAAACTGTACAAATATATTGTTCAAGCGTAAAAACAGTAACAAGCACCCCATGGACGTAGTTTTGATTTCATAAGTGGGGGGGACACAACCTGGGGTGGCGAACTGTTGAGCGGGGGGGAGGGGGGGGGAGTTGAATGAAAATTGTTGAGCGCTGTGAACAAAAATTGTTGAGCGGGGGGGGGGGGGGGAGCTCGGAGCTGCATGATCCTAGTGCTAGATTTGTCGCTATTTGGATATTGTTTTTTTAACCGTTAAAAAGTGGGGGGGACATGACTTCGTCGCTACTTAAATATTTGGTTTTAACTGTAAAAACTGGGGGGGACCAAAACCGGCTTTTGAAAAAGTGGGGGGGACATGTCCCCCCCGTCCCCCCCCCCAAAACTACGTCCGTGAAGCACCCACAGGGTCTTTGTTACACAAATTAAACGTTACATGGGGCTGAGCAGATGACAATGAATTCCAGTTTTACCCAAGGGACTGTGTTTTGCAACACGGGACGTTTTTTTTCAAGCACTACATTAAACATACGCTTGGTGGCGATGTTGCATAAACTCTGTGAGATGGAACGCGCGCGCGCAGGCCGCAGAACCCACGAGGACTCGATCTGCTCCACGAGGGCTCGCGGACGTTTATCCCGCGCTTTCCAAGCTGCAGTGATGCGCTGCTAGCACACGCAAGACTGCTAAACACGCCTCCTGTGTTTCATTAAAAGGCTGTTGCAACTGATATTCGGCTTGTTTGGATCTAGAAATAGAGGCGTTCTTGACCTAGCAGCTTTAGTGTTTAGTATAATTCAAAATGAACCTCTAGACTTGATCTTCTTTAGCCCTGCAGCCTTTGCTATGGGAGATACGTTTAGAGCTGTTAGTATTCAAAAAGAGCAAATGTGTTAGTGGCCTGCTCAGGACCTCAGACTTTAACCTTAATAAACACGGATACTGGCCATTTTGAAAATGCATTTAAATTGCTGTATTATATAATGCAAGCATCTGAGAACATTTGCACTCAGACGACGGCATTACGTTGCATTACGACTCAGACGTTATCGTCTTGGCAGATAAAAACTTTGGGCACTAGGTTACCCAGTGAAGGCCACCGACTGAGACGAGTTTATATATAATTGCATGTCTTATCTTGAATGCCATACTTCCATTTGCTCTCAAACCCAAAGCTCTCAGCTCCTGTTATTAACTCAGAAGAAATGTAACCCCAATTAAGATAAGAACTACAGGCTCGTTCTTTTATGTATCATGCTGCTAATGGGATTATTTTGACAGCCACATCAGTTGTATCCCTGGGCCCATGGCTAATCATTTTATTTCAATAGGCACTGAGTCACAAAATGTTATGTATCTGTTTTAGAAGACAAGTGATGTATTTCAGTTTCAGGAAGTTCAGGAAACTAAAGCTATTTTCCACTGGCCAGTAATGATTTGTCATATCAGTTGATTAAGTGTTTTATACAGTTTATTGGTCAAAGTAACCTCAACTATAACATAATTAATTGAGTGTTTTAGGGTAATCACACCAAGAACTGTTCATGTTGATAATAATTATATGCTAAATACCAGTCAGACTTTTGAAGCAATGCCAGTCCACCCCATTGTTCTCCAATTTAATGAAATACTAATTAAACACATAAACTACGTGTGCTAGTGGGCAGTGACAAAGACACACGAGTAAGGGAACTGCCTCGCTATTATACCTGCTGCTCGTATGAGGGTTCCCTTAGCACACAGCTTTGTGTTGCTCTAATAAAGAGAGTGTTAGATAGCAGAAGAGGGAAGTGTAGCTGTTGAAAGGAGGCACATGAGCTCAGAGAAAGTGATATGTCTTTATTAATAAAATATAAAATTAAATCCACACTCTCCCACTCCCCAGCCTTTATCTGGCTCTGCTGGCGTGGAGCTAGCAAGGTGGTGAGGGAGATAGCAGCAACCGTGAGGGAGTGGTTGTAGAACCGTAGAGGGAGAGAAAAGGCGGGGGGAAATAGCTTGGATGACCGTGGTATCACATACGGATGATGTGGGTTTTGGTACTTCAAAGGTGCCAATAGAAATCCACAGCCACCATGTGTGACTTGACTACGTGCGAGCTGTCAGTTTTGAATGACAGTCGTTGGTAGAGTTTTAGCTGCACTCCAGGACCCTTTGACGGAAGTTTTCCAATTCCATTTCTTACTGAACTTTGAGAATTGTCTGTGGGTTTTTAATTATTTTTACAAGGTTGTTTGCCATGGTTTTTACAAGTGTTGTTTGTTGAGAGTGGAAGAAGTTGCCCATCTGAATGGAAAATTCACATTTACTTTTACGTGGGCAGTAAAGTTTTAAGTTTACATAAGGATATGTTTAGATATTGGATAAAATAATGTAGCATTATAAACTAGTTCAGAGCCTTTTCTATCAGTTAATTCAGTTTTGGACCAAGTCAAAACTGGTATTTTTGCAGTGTGATAAGCAGGTGTTTGTAGTTTATAGTCAAGCTGGAGTCAATGTGACCATACATGCTATAAAACATATGGTTTGCTATAAGATAAGATAAACAAGGCTTCTTGCTTTGGAAAGCACTTAGCCATGTTAATAGATAAACTCCCCTGGATCAATATGCCACAATTATTGTACACAAAGTGCAGCTGATGAGCACAGTGAGAGAAGTGTCACCGGTCCAGCCCTCCTGACCACCTGATTCAAACTGTATTGAACAGACTGAGGGACGGCACAGTAGATCAGTTTCCAACTCAGAATTTCCTTCGGAGTCTAAACCCTGCGTGTTTTAGGTTGTAGCTATAGTGCTGAGCTTTCAAAGGACATTTGAAATATTTCAATACAGATGTTACTTTTCTGCTTGAGTATCCTAATGCCAACTGGCACATTTATTATTAGCGCATGACAGAAAATCCCTCCACGGTTCACCGGACAACAATACATGGTGACGTACAGTTCTGTCCTGCTGCCAGGCCCCCACCAGAGCTGATAAGAGTGAGGGAGTGCTGGGTGCCTCTGGCCCTGGAGGCTATCTCATTATTAGAGAGGGCACCACTGGACAGCCCCCTCTGCTCATAAATCTTCACAGTTATCCTGGACCAGTAGACATGAGAGATGGAGAGGCCCTGGGTCAGAGGACCTCCACCCCTCCTCCTCCCACCTCCACTAAATCAGCATTGCTCTGGGTCTGGTGCTGGCTCTGCATGATCCCTAGACCACAAAGATGGGTCCAGGCATAATAAAAGTCCCCCATAGTGGCTGTGCAGCCCAGGGCCTAAGGTGGTACTCATCAGCATTCATCCCTTACAGAAGAACTTTATTACTTCCACTTTTAGGAATGTTAATAATGTATGTCAGCGTGAATTCAGCTTTGTATGTATGAACCCTTAAAGGTTGAAATTTTGTGAAACCATTTTGTTCACCAATAATGAGTTTCCTGTAGATTTGAATCCAATTTTATTACTTTGTGAAGTTTTGAGAAGTTTTGACTTACTTTGTGACTGTGCTAATCTAATGTATCAATTTGCCTATTTGATTAAGTTATATTAGAAACATTCTATATATATGCTTTATTTACTTAATCGTTGTAAAGCATAATTTCCATATCTGTATTTGTAGAATTATGTGGAATTATGTGTTTTATTTGTGTTTTAAGTTTTAATTGCTTCCCGTTATATCTGTTCCTACAGCCTCTCTCACCATTTAGGAAAGCCTTTAATTATGGGCTCTGATTAAAAAAAGGTATTTGGTATTGACTTTAATTAATGAACGTAACAGAATGTTTTGTTCTTACAAAGAGGTAAAAGCAGATTATTGGTAATTACAGAATTGTTGTTGCATATATGTTTTGATTCTCTGTAGCACATTGAAATGAAATTATAATGAAATGAAATAGTGCCAATTTGTAGTGTTATTAATTTAATTTGTTTAAATATCTTTTCTTTTTTCAGTAATAGAATGTGACAATACACAAATGTTTCAAACTTTAAATGTCTTTAAATGCCTATGTGGAATTGTGGAATAAAACACGTATTGTTTGAATTCTCATTGTGACTGCATCCTTAGGAAAACAAAGTATAACTCTAACCGTAACCGTAATCAAATGTGAGCAAGTGTATGATTTTGAGGCAAAATCCATGCCCATTGATTATATCTTTTGTTGTCAGAAGTATTCACCATCATAACCTGATCGTGGTCAAATACTTACTGAATTCATGCTTTCTGGTATTTTATGTTTTTGTATTTCACAACAAGACACAAGTCATCTATCAGTAACTGCCTTTAAAATCAGAATGGGTTTATCCATTAGACTACACACTCGATGCCATTCACACTAAACCTGCCCTTCACAAATCTGGCTACATCACTACTGATAAGCAAGCAGTGCATATTTCAGGAGTCACAGCAAGTATTTTCACAAAAAGACACTGAGACTGTAGCTGCCGCCTATTCCTCTTAGCTGATGACTGATAATAGTAATGGCTAATCAACCCAGCAATGATCGTATCTAACCAAGCAGACATAGTGATGGACAAACCACAGAAGAGGGCAGTCTATCTATCTATTCTATTCTATCTATCTATCTATCTATCAGATAGCAACATCAGAAACACGGAACATGAAGTGGGATTATATGCATTTGTACATATTACCATTTATAGAAAAAATACAGCACTAGTAAAAAAAAGAGTGAAAATTCCTCTAATGCTAGAAAAGGGCATAGTCAGATGTATTTACATAAATTACCATGCACTTTGCCATGCAGCTTAAAAACCCTGCTATGTTGTGCTGACTCCACAGTGCGTACAGTATGTGTATGTGTGTGTGTGTGTGTGTGTGTGTCCAGGTCATTTAAAACTACAGCACAGCTCTGTGGTGGTGAGATAGACGGTAAGGCGTGGTGGTGAAACAGAAACTGAGGTGTGAGACAGGTGAGGTGTAGTGGTGAGACGTGTGAGGTGTGATGTGAGACAGAAAGAGGTGTGTAAGACAAAAAGTGAGGTGTGGTGTGAGACACAAAGTAAGCTGTGTTGGTGAAACAGAAGGTGAAGTGTGAGACAGGTGATGTGTAGTGGTGAGACAGAACATGGTATGGTGAGACAGAAGCTGGTGTGGTGGTGTATGGTTAGAACTGAGCTGTGGGGGAAGGCTGGTTTCGGTTCTGCTGTATGTTTCCAGCACATTGTGGACTCTAGACGTAGCAGCACCGAGGACCCACAAAACACCATCCCAAAAGGTCACACCTCTGGTTAGGCTCAGCAGGGTACAGAAACACACATTTCCCTCTCTCTGTCTTCACACACACAAAATGACCCCACACTGATGTAAAAAACATGACTTGAGCAAGCATTATCTTTTAAGAACCGAGCTGAGAATGGTAAGATACTGAGACAAGGACAATACCTAAATGGCCTTTAGAGGTAAACACAAGAAACAAACAAATCAACAACAATGACAGCAAATAAATAAATAAATAAATAAATAAATAAATACTCCCCCCAGAGCTGATAAAGTCAATCTTGTTCACTCTTGAATCACAAAAATAAACTGGTTAGCAGCTGGGAACACAAAGGGCAAAGATATGGAAGAGAAAGAAATAAACAGTGCTTTAAAGACCATTCTGAGAGGTCTGGCTCTCAGCACCAGGAACGGAGTTCTGCTCCGCACTTGTTCTGTGGTACTGCATTCAGGGCCAAGCATGCGGCTGGCTCTCCGTCTCCCACTGTCTTCCACCTCTCTTTTCTTCCCCTGCACACACACCTGCGCGCACACGCACACACACGGCAGAGGAAACGGCTAATTAAACCCGGTGCTATAGAAGGTAGAAGAGAGACGAAAGAGCTGCATTCAGAGCCATGTTCCCTGGCATAGAGCATGTCTCCCCATCTCCACCCTACATCCTCATCTTTCCCACACACACACACACACACACACACACACACACACACACACACACACACACACACACACACACACACACACACTCGCATCCAATACACATGAATCACTCTAAAGGTATTGGCAAATTAAATAATATGCTGCACAGTGAATGAAAAACAGACATTTATCTAGTTACAAAGGCTACATGTCAAAGAAAATGGCCTCTATCACATACATCTTGCTTAGCTTCTGATGGTGTATGTGCCAGTCTTTAGGGAGAAAATGCTGAATTACTCTATGAGCCTGGGTGTCTGCGTGTGCGTTGAACTCATCGACAGGATCCATGATGCCTTGCAATCCCAGCTCTTATCTGGACGGCCTTTCCACGATCACGACTCTCCCCTCTCACATCAGAAGGGCGGGTGTGACTGGGTCAGAATATGGGTCACGCTTTGCCCTGCTTTATATGAGAGAGTGCTTATTTGTGCTATGGCATGATCACAGTCTTGATGAGTGTGTGTGTGCATGTGCTGAAACTTTAGAATAGATGCATGTTACATCAGAGTAGGCCAGACCAGACTAGACTACAGACGAATAGACTATTTTTCGAATTTCTGTATTGCAATATTCTTTAACATCTTCTGAACATGCTCTGATAGAGTCACTTATATCTGACTCTTCCAACACATGTCAGCACACTCCCGTGGCCAGCGTCTCCGAGACGGAGCAGGAGTGTTGGAGAAGAGAGAGTCAGAGTCAGTCAGAGAGAGAGAGAGAGAGAGAGAGAGAGAGAGAGAGAGAGTGCTATGGCTGAAAATAGGATGAAGAGGAGCAAGTATAGGCCGGGGCAGAAAGCCAGAGAGTCACAGAAGGAGACATCGTCCTTCAAGCCTTGGCCATTGTGTTCAGACATGCAGCTGAACTCTCCTACCTCGTGGCTATGCATCTGTTCCCCTGCCAAGGCTCCTCTCCCTCGCTAGACCAGGGAGAGACGGGGGTCTGGAGCGCTCCTCACACCCCGTCCTGCCCCGCGGCTGCACCGCTGCTGGGGTGGTCGCGTGGTAGAAGCCAGTAGGGTGAGAGCGGAGACCACCAGCAGACCTTACTGGTGCAGAGACCCATGACTCGGTCCAGGTAGAGACCTTACTGGTGTAGAGACCCATGACTCGGTCCAGGTAGAGACCTTACTGGTGCAGAGACCCATGACTCGGTCCAGGTAGAGACCTTACTGGTGTAGAGACCCATGACTCGGTCCAGGTAGAGACCTTACTGGTGTAGAGACCCATGACTCGGTCCAGGTAGAGACCTTACTGGTGCAGAGACCCATGACTCGGTCCAGGTAGAGACCTTACTGGTGTAGAGACCCATGACTCGGTCCAGGTAGAGACCTTACTGGTGCAGAGACCCATGACTCCGTCCAGGTAGAGACCTTACTGGTGCAGAGACCCATGACTCGGTCCAGGTAGAGACCTTACTGGTGCAGAGACCCATGACTCAGTCCAGGTAGAGACCTTACTGGTGCAGAGACCCATGACTCAGTCTAGGTAGAGACATTTTACTGCTTTATATTGAGAACTACATACCAAATAGTATATCATAATGAAACCTTCATTTTAACAATCTAGATTTAGGGTTAAATGCAGCATTTGAACTGCAAAATGCAAAAATAAACAGGTTAATATTGCTTCACTGGATGGGTTTACTGAGAATGTTTAGCCACTGGCTCTCAATGGCACACCAGTCAAATTGCACATCGTTGTGCTCAGGAATTACTCTGTGATTTTCACCGCAGGTGAAAAAAAACCTTCCCTGTTGTGAAGGAGTCAGTGGAGTGCATCCACACACACACACACACACACATTCCACATACCTACACCCCCGCACATACCCTTCCCCACACACACTGAGAAGCTGTGGGGAATGGCGCGTGGGCATTAATTACCAGTGTGGTGCCGTGCAATGCTCTGTAATTGGTGAGAGGGTGAGTGAAGATCATCAGGAACCTCGTCAGTCACCTGCTGATGGGAGAGCACAGGCCCAAGACGTGGCAGCACCACACCCCACCGGGGAGAGCGCTAACAACCACCACCGCAGGTCACAGACGCCGGGCCCCCGGCAAGCGTTTGCTGGGTCTTTTTCCTCCGTACGGTCTCTGAACAGGCTCAGGGAAAAGAAAATACATTCAAACTCTGATTATTTTGCATCCGGGCAAGTTAATTAGCCTCCGAGTGTCAAGGGTCGTGAGCGTGTAGAGGGCCTGATTTGACAGGCTGAGAGCCATCGACGATGGCATGTCGGAGCAATGGTGTCACACATCGCACTCACACCATCAACACTTCACTTCAAGTGGCCTACAGAGGGCGTGTCTAAATGGCTGGTGAAGAAATGCATTTGCATTTTTCAGCAACAACAACAAAAAAAAAAAAAGTGAACTTTTGTGAGCGCACCACCGTGAATGAGTATGAACGCGACGTGATTTCTGCTGCTTTGCCAACGTGCCCGGAGGCCCAGAGGAGAGGCTGTCAATACTAATAGAAGACGGCCACAGAAAGTGGTGAAAACTCGGGAAGGTACAACTTATCCTCACAGCATAAGCTCCCAGAATCCAAACAGATGGGGGTCCTGATGGAATTCTGTTTCACTGTAAATGGAGTCAGAGGCAGGAGATGTTATTTCTTGTCCAGCACACACACACACACACACACACACATGCCCGACACTAGCACTGACTCCACAGTAATTAAAGAGGTCGAGGCCCCTGAGCTCATGACCTCCAGAGAGCACTTCAGACCTGACCCCAGCAGGTCTTCTCCGTTCCCACTGAGAAGGTTCAGTTAGCTTTACACCACACTCTTGACACTTTATTTCAGCCCTCGCTCTATATGTGCATAAACGTGACTAATTATGTAATCATTAGTGGTTGTTACATTAATGTTTACTGGTTGTGGCAGAAGCATTTTATGAAGTATGTCGTTAGGGGCATGACTTGAAATCCAGTTCTCTGGCAACATATAAATATGACTAAATGTGTGGAGTGTTTTGGCAGTCACGTTTATGAGATGAGCAGACCCATGCTGTGTACCTACCGTAATGTGATTCGTCATGACGAGGCAGCGTGGGCTCTCCAGGGGATTTGTGGGATTGGAGACATATTCGTCACAGCCGACTACCCTGTACCCTCCACAATCCCCGGTCAGTCAGCCAACTTGCCAGTGGCATCTGGGATGCAAAAGGTTTGGAAAGTGTGTGTGTGTGTGTGTGTGTGTGTGTGTGTGTGTGTGTGTGTGTGTGTGTGTGTGTGTGTGCATATAAGAAATGGAGAGAGGGAAGGAATACAGGTTTGAATCCTTCTCTCAAGGTGGTAACCCGTCCTGATCACATTAGGCTCAGGGTATCGAGGCAGCTTGTGAAGTTGTTTTAATCCTTGACCTAAATGATGGTAAGTCTAAATCACATCATTACGGCGATTCTGTTCACGTTTACCTTTAACTTGACAGCCTCACATGACCCTTAAATTTACATTCTTTTAGTGTGTTAATTTTTCACAAATCAACAAACATCGTGTTTTCCTTTAGGCTAAGCACCAGTTGAAAACATGGTGAATCTTACGAAATCTCAAACAAGAACAAATGTGCTGTGGTAGCACATTATGGTGAACGGAGAGTTATGGCTCTTTCATATTATCCATCCAATCCTGCACACGCAGGCACAGGTAAATGAGTTTCTGCTAGGCGCAGGTTAGAAGACCAAGCTCAGGTCAGCTTCGGGGTCCTGGTTCCCGTGCACGCCCACATTTCCGCTGGCTTTGATAGGCCCGTCCCTGGCGTCTGTCCTCTGAGTATCCGCCCTCCCGCGTGTGGCTGTCAGTGGTGATGAATGGGAGGAGCAGGACGATTAACAAAGGACAGGGAGAGGAACAGACAACAGCCCATGTTTGTACAACCCCCCCATGGGGACGCTGGATGGAAGCTCTCAACACGGAGGCCAACGGCTGCGGAGGGCTCCCCTTAGACGGCCGATGATTTAGGCCACAATCATGTACTTTACAATAAATTAAACATCCATATTCATGAGTGTCTCAACTGAACATCCACACTTACGAGTGGCTCAATTGATTTTGAAAAAGCCTCTCATCACATGCATTACATTGTATGTCGTACCATGTGGCCGTGCTGTATGGTATTTAGGTCAGTAAAACCAGCCTAATGTCTGTCCACCCAATACACACAAAAGGGATCCGAGCAAACAAATGTTCCGTTATGTGGCAGCAGCAGACTGCTGTGTCACGCCATTCACTTTTTCAAGTACACAGGAAATGCTCCGTATGTGGGCGGATGATCCATTTAACACTGCTTTCTGTGTGAGGCTAACATAAAGCAGACCTGTAAGAATTACTCGCGCTGCAAAATTATGACAATTTTCAATACAAATATGCAAAAACAAACGATAAATATAGCCGCAAGCGGCAATTGGCGGGTTCACACACGAATAGGCCTCTTGGCCTCAATAGGCAGAGGCCCAAAAGGTCCTTTAGACCCTAAATGTGAAAAGAAGCTGTTTGAGTGGAAAAAAATGCACAAATAAATTAATGTGCAAAAAAAGGTTCAATTGGAGCACTAAAGGCCCAAAAGGATCAAAATAATGTGTATTGGGAAATTGAGTCAGATCACAGAACTAAATCACATGCTGAGATCAGCTTTGTGTGTGTTTGTGTGGTATTTCATGTGAGCAATAGTTTTCAGTCAGTTTCGGTGTTTGGCCACTAGATGGAGCCCAAGTACTACCATACTGATATCTCATTAATCTCAGTAATGCAATGACATTTTGGTGAATTAAAAGGTTCATTTCCGGTCAGGCAGTGCACTTTTTGTTATAAGATGTAATTGCAATGTTATAGAACTTATTGATCTGGATCATACAAGACCAATTAATTGTCTGTATTCTGCATAACAAGATTGCAGCATGAGTTTTTATGTTTTCTTAGGTTTTTGGGTACTGTAGCGCCCCCGACAGGCCAATTTGAACCAAACTTGGCATACCTCACAAGGACTTCAGGATATAAAAGCCATTCAAATTGGGAGTTGATTGCATACATGGTTTATGAGTTATAGCAATATAGGTCATAAATGGCATGGCCACAATGATATAATGGGTAAATGGACCAATCAGAAAAATAAAAATCCAAAATTTTTAAAATCACTTTTTACCTACAGAGTCTACTGATTATGCTTATAGCAATTTTTCCATAATTGGATCAAATTCCTATGACTAGTTTGTAAATAGCTATTTTCAAACAATTGATGAATGTGACAAAAGTATGCATTTTTTAATAAGACTTGTAATTGCAAAGTTGTCAGGTCTACTGCAAGGAATAAACATAAACAAGGTGCATGTTCCTAAGTGAAAATTTGGAGGAGTTATGCATGATTTTCACAAATAGCGCCACCTAGTGGCCAAATGTTTCAAAACTGCACAGCAAGACACATAGTCCTGAGATATGCACACTGGTGAGGTTTCATGTTGTTTGGCCAATGGTAAGTCTGTCAAATGGCCAATTAATAAAAAAAAAAATTTATTGGCTCATGGCGGCCATGTTTTTTGAGTGATGATGTCATCATTGTGTGTCTTGATATCACTTGGGCCCCTGATGATGCCTGTAAAGTTTTGGCTTGATGTGACTAATGGTTTCTGAGAAACAGTTTTTCCCATGTTATAGCGCCCCCTATTGGACAATCGTGGCCAGCTTTGACCTGTGACCTCGGAGTCACGTGCCCTAACAACTGTTAAAATTTTATGAAGATCGGTCAAAGCGTTGCTGAGATATGGCTGTTTAGGTAAATTTGGCCACGCCTTGGAGCTATTGATTGACATGTGACAGCCAGACTATATGCAAATCTCAAAATGTTTTTAAGCAACTTTGATAATGAGATTCTCCTGAATATTTTGACACCAGGGTTGTGGTGATCCGATAAAAAACCAGGGACTAGTATAAAAAAGTAGGTTTTGCATATTATGCAAATTAGCAAAAAATCTAAGTAGGCGGAGCTTAATAGTTCTTGAGGCTTTTTTGTTTGGCTTGAGCCAAGGAATCCATCAGAAGTGGAATTTTGTTTCTAGGCCCTACGGTTTGGGAGATATGGACCAAAACGCAAAAAGGTGCGCTATAGCGCCACCATCAGGCCAATGTGGGTCTCTGTGCTTTAGCACGGTCTCGCAAAGACACTACACCATCCTGCCAAGTTTGGTCTCCCTGGGCCTTACGGTCTAGGCTGCAGTATGCGTTTTATCAGTAGAAAAATAATAATAAGAAAGAAAGAAAGAAAAAACCCGACAATAACAATAGGTTTCCCACACTGTGTGTGTGAACCCTAATAATAAGAAGAAAAAAAAAAAAGAAGAAAAATTCGAGCAATTACAATAGGTTTCCCACACTACGTGTGTGAACCCTAATAAGAAAAATCTCAGCAATTACAATAGGTTTCCCACACTACGTGTGTGAACCCTAAAAATTAATTGGCTCATGGCGGCCATGTTTTTTGAGTGATGATGTCATCATTGTGTGTCTTGATATCACTTGGGCCCCTGATGATGCCTGTAAAGTTTTGGCTTGATGTGACTAATGGTTTCTGAGAAACAGTTTTTCCCATGTTATAGCGCCCCCTATTGGACAATCGTGGCCAGCTTTGACCTATGACCTCGGAGTCATGTGCCCTAACAACTGTTAAAATTTTATGAAGATCGGTCAAAGCGTTGCTGAGATATGGCTGTTTAAGTAAATTTGGCCACGCCTTGGAGCTATTGATTGACATGTGTCAGCCAGACTATATGCAAATCTCAAAATGTTTTTAAGCAACTTTGATAATGAGATTCTCCTGAATATTTTGACACCAAGGTTGTGGTGATCCGATAAAAATCCAGGGACTAGTATAAAAAAGTAGGTTTTGCATATTATGCAAATTAGCAAAAAATCTAAGTAGGCGGAGCTTAATGGTTCTTGAGGCTTTTTTGTTTGGCTTGAGCCAAGGAATCCATCAGAAGTGGAATTTTGTTTCTAGGCCCTACGGTTTGGGAGATATGGACCAAAACGCAAAATGGTGCGCTATAGCGCCACCATCAGGCCAATGTGGGTCTCTGTGCTTTAGCACGGTCTCGCAAAGAGACTACACCATCCTGCCAAGTTTGGTCTCCCTGGGCCTTACGGTCTAGGCTGCAGTATGCGTTTTATCAGTAGAAAAATAATAATAAGAAAATATAGCCGCAAGCGGCAATTACGGGGTCCAAGCACAGGGTATGGGCACCATCTGGCACGCCTGAGATGCGTAAGCATGTGTTTGTAATCACTGGGTAGGTATGGGTGAAGCAATGTGTATATGAAACCTATAGGTAGGCCATTGCATGTGTGTGCATGTGTAAGAAAGATGTAGGGGTAATTCAGGAAATTCTAGTATAGCGCCACCTAGTGGTGCAATTCCCATCATACTTGAGTATGTCTTAGAGGGTGTGTAGATGAACATAATATGTGAGTTTCATGTTGATTGGCATATGATAAGCTTGTGAATTGTGAACTGAAAGCTGATTGGTCGATAGCGGCGGCCATATTGGACATATGATGGTGCAGGTCAAGGACCTGTGTCATAGGTGCATATAGATGATGCGTACCAAGTTTGGAGTTATTTGGCCAATCGGTGTGGGCAGGAGAGTTTTTTGGCCGTTATAGCGCCACCTAGGTGTGCATGTCTGCCAAAATGTATGTGCCGGTCTAGACACCCAATAGGTACATGTGTGTGAAATTTGGAGTGAATACGTGAAAGCATGCCTGAGATATAGCAGAATATGTGGATTTTTGGCGAAGGAATTTTCGACGCTTGACTTGTGATGCATGTGGCCACGCCCATGTGCAGAAATGTGCACTTTGGCTCCATAACAATTAAAGTTCAGACTCTTCTGAACGCCTGGATACCACATATGTGCATGTATGTGAAAAATCCAGGGACTAGTACGCGCTCAAAAATGTGTGCAAATTTGCATATTATGCAAATTAACTCGCCATGTAAGGGGCGGAGCTTATGGGTTCAAATGTATTTTTTGTAGAATGGAAGATGACTGATCAGATGCATTTGGAATTTTTTGTTTATGACATACGGTGTAGGCGTGACAATTTTTTGCGCTCTATAGCGCCACCTATGGTCGGATCGGGCCGGCGTGTTGCGCCTGAGTAGCGGAGAGGAGTACTACAAGTTGGCCAAAGGAGAAGTCTGTAGGTGTTACGGTTTGGTCTGCACAACGCGTTTTAGGGCAGAAAAAGAAGAATAATAATAATAATCGGAACAATTACAATAGGGTTCCAGCACCTTCAGTGCTTGGACCCCTAATAAGAAAGAAAAAACCCGACAATTACAATAGGTTTCCCACACTACGTGTGTGAACCCTAATAAGAAAGAAAGAAAAAACCCGACAATAACAATAGGTTTCCCACACTGTGTGTGTGAACCCTAATAATAATAATAATCGGAACAATTACAATAGGGTTCCAGCACCGGTGGTGCTTGGACCCCTAAATATAGCCGCAAGCGGCGATTACGGGGTCCAAGCTGAGGTTTGGCAAGATTTTGCACCCACTGGTACATCATGTAAAGCTTTATGAAATGTACATGAAAGTATATGAAGCACGTTCGTGAATGAAGTACCTGCTCAAAAAACAGAATCGAAATGGCAGCTTTTTAAACTTATGGTGGAATACTGCCCAACATGGGATTTGAACCCCCGTTGTCCACGTGCATTGTGGCTGGGAGCACATTGCTCTACCCATTGAGCTAATGGGTCTGACTGGAATAGGCTCAACTCTAACTCTTTTGAGGAAAAGAATGACCTTTGATCTGCATGCATGTTCTGCATAGAAAATGAAAATATTCACAGTACAACCATTTGTGGATGGATTTGGCACAAACTTGGCAGATATCACCTCAGTGGTCTTCTGAATGTGTCTGTCCATTTTCATAACAATCAGACATTATATAGGGGAGTTTTTGAAATATGCAGTTCATATGTCATGACGGTACCATTGTGATGCATATGAAAAATATTAAATTGCAAGAATCTTAGAATTTGTTCCACCAGTTTTGTATTTCACATGCTGCTGGATATTAGAATATGTGATTTGAGGTGATGGAGTGAAAATCCTAGGACTAGTATGAAAAGTGTAAATTATATGTATTGGATTATACACAAAAATCTGTACTTTTTTGCAAAGCACTTGCAATTACAAAGTTGTTAGTGATTTTGCAAAGAATCATATGAGATCATGATTGTCCTTCTACATGAAAGCATGGAGGGCAGGAGAGTTTTTTGGCCGTTATAGCGCCACCTAGGTGTGCATGTCTGCCAAAATGTATGTGCCGGTCTAGACACCCAATAGGTACATGTGTGTGAAATTTGGAGTGAATACATGAAAGTATGCCTGAGATACAGCAGAATATGTGGATTTTTGGCGAAGGAATTTTCTACGCTTGACTTCTGATGCATGTGGCCACGCCCATGTGCAGAAATGTGCACTTTGGCTCCATAACAATTAAAGTTCAGACTCTTCTGAACGCATGGATACCACATATGTGCATGTATGTGAAAAATCCAGGGACTAGTACGCGCTCAAAAATGTGTGCGTATTTGCATATTATGCAAATTAGCTCGACATGTAAGGGGCGGAGCATATGGCTTCAATGGAACTTTTTTTAGATGAGCTCATGCCTGATCAGATGCAGTTTGAATTTTATCTCTAGGACATACGGTGTAGGAGAAACACCTGTGTAAACTTTTTCATGCGATTTTGTGCGCTATAGCGCCACCTATGGTCGGATCGGGCTGGCGTGTTGCGCCTGAGTAGCGGAGAGGAGTACTACAAGTTGGCCAAAGGAGAAGTCTGTAGGACTTACGGTTTAGGCTGCACGACGCGTTTTAAGGCAGAAAAAGAATAATAATAATAATAATAATAATAATAATAATAATAATCGGAACAAAAACAATAGGGTTCCAGCACCTTCAGTGCTTGGACCCCTAAATATAGCCGCAAGCGGCAATTACGGGGTCCAAGCACAGGGTATGGGCACCATCTGGCACGCCTGAGATGCGTAAGCATGTGTGTGTAATCACTGGGTAGGTATGGGTGAAGCAATGTGTATATGAAACCTATAGGTAGGCCATTGCATGTGTGTGCATGTGTAAGAAAGATGTAGGGGTAATTCAGGAAATTCTAGTATAGCGCCACCTAGTGGTGCAATTCCCGTCATACTTGAGTATGTCTTAGAGGGTGTGTAGATGAACATAATATGTGAGTTTCATGTTGATTGGCTTATGATAAGCTTGTGAAATGTGAACTGAAAGCTGATTGGTCGATAGCGGCGGCCATATTGGACATATGATGGTGCAGGTCAAGGACCTGTGTCATAGGTGCATATAGATGATGCGTACCAAGTTTGGAGTTATTTGGCCAATCGGTGTGGGCAGGAGAGTTTTTTGGCCGTTATAGCGCCACCTAGGTGTGCATGTCTGCCAAAATGCATGTGCAGGTCTAGACACCCAATAGGTACATGTATGTGAAATTTGGTATGAATACGTGAAAGAATGCCTGAGATATAGCAGAATATGTGCATTTTTGGCGAAGGAATTTTCTACGCTTGACTTGTGATGCATGTGGCCACGCCCATGTGCAGAAATGTGCACTTTGGCTCCATAATAATTAAAGTTCAGACTCTTCTGAACGTTTTGATACCACATATGTGCATGTATGTGAAAAATCCAGGGACTAGTACGCGCTCAAAAATGTGTGCAAATTTGCATATTATGCAAATTAGCTCGACATGTAAGGGGCGGAGCTTATGGGTTCAAATGTATTTTTTGTAGAATGGAAGATGACTGATCAGATGCAATTGGAATTTTTTGTTTATGACATACGGTGTAGGCGTGACAATTTTTTGCGCTCTATAGCGCCACCTATGGTCGGATCGGGCTGGCGTGTTGCGCCTGAGTAGCGGAGAGGAGTACTACAAGTTGGCCAAAGGAGAAGTCTGTAGGTGTTACGGTTTAGGCTGCACAACGCGTTTTAGCGGAGAAAAAGAATAATAATAATAAATATAGCCGCAAGCGGCAATTACGGGGTCCAAGCACTGGGTATGGGCACCATCTGGCACGCCTGAGATGCGTAAGCATGTGTGTGTAATCACTGGGTAGGTATGGGTGAAGCAATGTGTATATGAAACCTATAGGTAGGCCATTGCATGTGTGTGCATGTGTAAGAAAGATGTAGGGGTAATTCAGGAAATTCTAGTATAGCGCCACCTAGTGGTGCAATTCCCGTCATACTTGAGTATGTCTTAGAGGGTGTGTAGATGAACATAATATGTGAGTTTCATGTTAATTGGCATATGATAAGCTTGTGAAAGGTGTACTGAAAGCTGATTGGTCGATAGCGGCGGCCATATTGGACATATGATGGTGCAGGTCAAGGACCTGTGTCATAGGTGCATATAGATGATGCGTACCAAGTTTGGAGTTATTTGGCCAATCGGTGTGGGTAGGAGAGTTTTTTGGCCGTTATAGCGCCACCTAGGTGTGCATGTCTGCCAAAATGTATGTGCCGGTCTAGACACCCAATAGGTACATGTGTGTGAAATTTGGAGTGAATACATGAAAGTATGCCTGAGATACAGCAGAATATGTGGATTTTTGGCGAAGGAATTTTCTACGCTTGACTTCTGATGCATGTGGCCACGCCCATGTGCAGAAATGTGCACTTTGGCTCCATAACAATTAAAGTTCAGACTCTTGTGAGCGCCTGGATACCACATATGTGCATGTATGTGAAAAATCCAGGGACTAGTACGCGCTCAAAAATGTGTGCAAATTTGCATATTATGCAAATTAGCTCGACATGTAAGGGGCGGAGCATATGGCTTCAATGGAACTTTTTTTAGATGAGCTCATGCCTGATCAGATGCAGTTTGAATTTTATCTCTAGGACATACGGTGTAGGAGAAACACCTGTGTAAACTTTTTCATGCATTTGTGTGCGCTGTAGCGCCACCTATGGGCGGATCGTGCTGATGTGTTGCACCTGAGTAGCGGAGAGGAGTACTACAAGTTGGCCAAAGGAGAAGTCTGTAGGTCTTACGGTTTGGGCTGCACAACGCGTTTTAAGGCAGAAAAAAAATTGGCATATGAAAAGCTTGTGAAAGGTGTACTGAAAGCTGATTGGTCGATAGCGGCGGCCATATTGGACATATGATGGTGCAGGTCAAGGACCTGTGTCATAGGTGCATATAGATGATGCGTACCAAGTTTGGAGTTATTTGGCCAATCGGTGTGGGCAGGAGAGTTTTTTGGCCGTTATAGCGCCACCTAGGTGTGCATGTCTTCCAAAATGTATGTGCCGGTCTAGACACCCAATAGGTACATGTGTGTGAAATTTGGAGTGAATACATGAAAGTATGCCTGAGATACAGCAGAATATGTGGATTTTTGGCGAAGGAATTTTCTACGCTTGACTTGTGATGGATGTGGCCACGCCCATGTGCAGAAATGTGCACTTTGGCTCCATAACAATAAAAGTTCAGACTCTTGTGAGCGCTTGGATACCACATATGTGCATGTATGTGAAAAATCCAGGGACTAGTACGCGCTCAAAAATGTGTGCGTATTTGCATATTATGCAAATTAGCTCGACATGTAAGGGGCGGAGCATATAGCTTCAATGGAACTTTTTTTAGATGAGCTCATGCCTGATCAGATGCAGTTTGAATTTTATCTCTAGGACATACGGTGTAGGAGAAACACCTGTGTAAACTTTTTCATGCGATTTTGTGCGCTATAGCGCCACCTATGGTCCGATCGGGCTGGCGTGTTGCGCCTGAGTAGCGGAGAGGAGTACTACAAGTTGGCCAAAGGAGAAGTCTGTAGGACTTACGGTTTAGGCTGCACGACGCGTTTTAGCGGAGAAAAAGAATAATAATAATAATAATAATAATAATAATAATCAGAACAATTACAATAGGGTTCCAGCACCGCTGGTGCTTGGACCCCTAAGAAAGAAAAAACCCGACAATAACAATAGGTTTCCCACACTGTGTGTGTGAACCCTAAATATCAAGCAAAAATGTGTCATACCAAACTCCTTCAACAATGGAAAGCACGAATGAATATCTGAATAAAGCTTAATTTAAGTTAAATCATTATTTGCTAATTGCCTTGTCTTCCAATTGTCAAAACAATCTCCCACGATAGGTGAAAATCTCAGCTCATATTCTGAATCAGGGCAACGACTTCACTGGGTTATGAACACTTGATGGTAGAGCTTCTGATAAGTAGTGCATTCAGAAGTAGCGTACGCTTCAACCCAAATTAGGCCGCCCTGCTGCTGACTACACCTCTCAGCTCGACAGGTTCGCAGTGAAAGGCAGAACCCAGCGGAGCGATGTCACATCCTCGTCGGCTTGGGTTGAAGGCCACGCCGCTGTCAGGAGTGACACTGATCTCGGCAGCGCCGGAGAACACAAGAACGGGAGCGTTCAGGTGAAGGAGGAGGAGAAGAACGCTCCGTGCATAATTACAAATATGATGTGCTCGTCGCTTGTTGTCAGGATGTTAGAAACAAACAGGATTTGAAACATTTGTAAAAGAGCAGAGACAAAGCCAGCCCCTTCCGACTATGGATCTAACAAAAGATAGTCATCCACCGTCTGCCAACCATGTGTGTGTCTGTACAGTACAGTGTACATACAGTACAGCGTGTTCACAAAGGGAAGACATTTGCAGATATCTTGAAAACAAAAAAAAACCTTGTACCTCTGCGTGTGCTGTCCACGCGGGCATGCGCACACAAACATACATACAGGCACTTACGCACGTGTGTTCAAACACACACACACACACACACACACACACACACTGGTCGGCAGAGTGGCGCATTGGAAGATAATGGGAGCACCAGAGCCATAAATAATGCAGGAGCGACAGTGCTTACTGAAAACTCTGCGCCGTCAGCACAGCTACCGCACCTCCGGGACTTCAAAAACCTGTTTTAATCTCCCTCCCTCACCACACCATCAGCCCTCACACCCATAAGAGTGGGGGAGAGGGAGAGAGAGAGAGAGAGAGAGGTAATCTTCACAAGGAATGAATAAGTCACTTTCACTGCAGCTCTCACAGAGAATACATCCATCAGAATGAGAGTTTGTTGTGTGTGTGTGTGTGTAAGAGTGGGTGGGTGGGTGTGGGTGTGAACGTGTGTGTTAAGTTTGCATGTCATGTGCCCGCCTCCAACTTTTTTTTGTGTAACACTCAAAGGAAAGCACATAATGCCTTTGCCATTGAGGAGGCGGATGTGAAAGGGAGCAGATATCCTTTCAACTGACCACTATCATTATGTGTTCCTCCGCTTTTAATGAAATTGGCCTCCGAGCAATAAAATGCTTAAGGAAAAAGAAGAGAGAGGATGAATCACTTGAAGGGCTTTGCTTTGCTTATACAGCCCTATTCAGTGTACATCGTCATTAGCTAAGAGCTCACAGAAAGGAACTCTTTATTTTTTGTCTCACAAGAGACAAACGAGGAATTGAACTAGGTGAGAAAGGTCTCGGTACCTCTGCGGCGAAATGCTGAACGCTTAGCACCTGTAAAGTAATAAGCACGTGGGCCCATTGCATTTAGCGCTGGGGGTCAAAGGTGAGGACTAGCCTGTCTGCCTCCTCCGTGTCCATCCCTCAGGCCTGCAACATTAGCCACGCTGCCCAGAGTCATCTGTTTCTCAGGATAAGCTGCTCACCCCACCCCCAGCACCTTTCACTGTGGCAAAGCTCAGGGGTGAGTGTGTGGTGGAGGGGAGGAGTCTGAGCTGGGGGAGGGGCTCTGGAGGGGAGTGTCTGCTACAGATCCATTTCCAGAGATGTATTTACAGATGTTGGGCTTTGACAGCACAGCTTTACTTTTACATGTGTTCAGTGGATTTCTGGGAAACGGTTGCACATTCAGCAGCATGGAACCGTGCCAGGCGAGACCGGATTGCTTAGAGGGCGAGTTCCTACGGCGTAGAGTTTACACGGGCTCATTTATCTTTTCACTTAACTTTTATTAAAGTTGCCTGAATGAGCTTTTGTCTGCTGTGGGGGTAAAAACACAACCAAGGCAAAATAAATGAACGACCCATGATAATACAGCGCTTACAGGCTCTCCCTAGAGCTGAGCCATGCACTGGAACCACTGAACATGGCTGAGGACCGCTATGTGTGAACAGCAGTTATTAACCAGCTTCACCTCAGCACCACCCAGCACCACCCAACACCACCTCTCCTAATTATGTTCCACCTTCCCTTATCCATGAGATTGTACTAAAATGATGCATAATTTTCAAACGCCATCAGTTGCATTTTAACAAAGTTCTTTTTGTAAAATGATTCTAAATTGGAAATAATAAAGCATAAAAATAAAAACATAACAGTGTGCCTTTCCTAAAATTATATTTAAAAAATGTAACTGATAAAACTAATACTTTGTTAAAAATACCAAATGACATTATCTGATGGAACAAAATTGTGCATAACACATTTCTAAATAACATAATAACAGTAAGTGCTGTGACAAATTAACAGTACATTAATGTCTTTGAAGCATTTGTACAGATTGCCATGCATTAGCCAAATGCTGAAAGTAAACAATAACACCGGCCTTAATTAAACTCTACATTGATTAAACAAATAAATGTTAAAATCACTGTTAAAATTAAGCATGAACAATAAGTAGAGAACAAAAATACATTGAATACAGATGCAGAAAAGATTCAATGTCCCTATCAGTTAAATTTAATGTTTAGTCAACGAAGATCAATAAAACCGAAGTCTCCCGCAGACACGCAAAGCTGCAGGTCACATAACAAATAGTACAACGGTTATAAAAACACTTTTACTTGTCACAGACAGAATAACGACACGACCCTAAGTTTTAACATGTCTCCTGACTTTAACATAGCCCCTCCACACACACCTAGACACACACACTCTCCCACACACACATAGACACACATGGGCACACAAATATGTGCACATGTACAGATACACAAACACAATATGTGTACACACACACACACACACACACACACACACACACACACACACACACACACACACACACACAGCTCATGGCCCTGAAGTGTTCATCATGTAAAACAGTGAAAGCTGAACCTGATTTGCTTTGGAAGGGCAGTGGTTTGTTTACCAGACTATTGCCATTTTCAGCAACAAAATAGAAAAATGCAATGTCTAATAAGACCCTGAATGCAGCCTTCAAAAGCAGCCGGTGTGGCCTTGGGGAGAGTAGGGAGAGGGACAAAAGCACACATTCATTTCATTAGCATTTTCCTATGTACTACAGCAGCGAGGGGGGGGGGCATGCTGATTAAATGCAGTGCCCATACTGTAATATGGGATGGAAGCATTAGTGGAATGTGGAACTTATAAAACCATAATAAGAAATCTGTAGTCTGAGAGGGGATCAGAACGTAAAAAAATTATTTTAAATTGCTATAAATAATGGATTGTGGGGGGGTGGGGTGGTGTTTGGGGGGTGAAATGAATTTGTGCATTTGTTCAACTAAATGTTACATTTGACATTGACTTTTATTAGTGGTGGCCTGTCTGGGAGCGTCCGTGTCATGAGGGTGCAGGTCGTTCTCAGTGCTAATGGAGAGCTTTCTGTAGACCAGCTTCATGCTCTTATAGCCAGACGCTGGCGTTTGTGTCCTGTGCCGCGCTGTTTAAGCATAGGGATGAGCAGAGAGAACAAGGTCAGAGGTCAGTTCAGCATTGTTAGTCATTCAGGCTAACTGCAGTGTAAATGTTGCAGAATTAAGAACAGAACAGAACAGATAAGGCACAGTTAATGCATCTCTCAAGCCAAGTAACTTTTAAATTTGATTACTTGATGTTACACAATTAGGCAGCTATTCTGGCATGATTATTAACTATTTGCAATTAATATGCAAATTATGGGCATGGTGCATTTGCATAGTAACGCTGAGAGTTGTGCTGACTGATTATTTGCAGATCCTATTTTTGTCAAGTACGCCTTTAAAAGGACCATACATGTCAAAATCACAATTTCTATCTAATGATATTGATATAATAGCCCAGTGAACACACAATCTAAAAGATGAATGCAATAATATTCATGGAACAATATGGGCCATCCTCATATTCAGCAAAATCAACAAAACATTTTTCTTAGTCAGGATAAATCTTCTGGTCACAGTATTTGACAGTAAGATTTTACCATCATTTCTTGAGCTACATTTGGAGATCCTGAGGCCATAATTATCACATTAAATTAAACTTGTTAGATGACCCTCATGGACCTTTAGAGATGTGGGGAGAAGTCAACAGAATGGTAGAATTCAGCAACATAATTTACCCAGAAGGCATTGCAAAAGTGCATTACGAAACTATGAGAAAATGGAAAACAAAACTTTTTATAAGTGGTGCAATAAAAACTGGTTCTGTAATATTTTAAGAATATTTAATTTCCCAGATTTCTCAACTTCTGTTTCTGTACCAAAATAGGCCACTTTATACATGACAGCCGACTTAACATATGTAGTTACTAAGAAATTGCTCCAGTCGGGTACACTGTGTTTCCAACCAAGGGCAAGTGCACTCCTATTTAAAAATAATATATATGCTCCTTGCTATATTTTCCTCTCCTGTCCTGAAAATGGAAGTAACACATACTTCTGGGGGAAGTCAACAAGGGCATGTTGAATGGAACACGTCTCACATCTCATGAACCATATGATAATGAAGCACCTGTTTTCATTCAATGTGCAATTTCCAAATGCAATGTTGTGGGAACAGTTATCTCACTCTTGGAGCTAAAATGTTCCAGACCTGACGGTGTAGAGGCAGAGATCACACCGGCATCTGGAACGTCTGTGGAAGATGACAAAGAAGCAGAAGGGGATAAATGAAAAGTGAACCAACAGGCCTATTTTGGTAGGAAGGCCATGATTAAATATCTTACAGGCGGAGCAATCACATTACATGTTGGGCAGGCCATTAACGAGGACCCTCCGCTGCTGGCCTTTAAGAACAGTGTTCTTTACATAGACGTGCAGCCCTCAAAAGAAACATATTTCATCCTTATTTGAATCAGCATCAATAATAAACCAAACCAGGATGGGAGTGACTGAACAGTTCTGTTCCTTCCTATAAATGTAAATGAGCAACTTCTAGCAGACAGAAAAAAAATGTTTTGGGATGATTCACAATAGAAGAAAAATACAAAAAGGCAAAAGGTTTCATGAGAGCAAACATCAGGGTGAGAAGACTTAAGAAGAGGCAAAGACTTAAGGTTAATGAAAATATATTTGGGTGGCATGATGATGGCAAAAGAGGCCACCGTCACAAAATCATGGCTGTGTGTCATTTAAAATTCAGAGTGTTCACAAAGCACATGCAACATCAACAGTTCTTTAAATGGGAATTCAAATGGATGTGTGCACACACACACGTGTGTGTGTGTGTGTGTGTGTGTGTGTGTGTGTGTGTGTGTGTGTGTGCGCGCGCGTGTGTGTGTGTGCGTGTGTGTATGCACTGTCAAGTGCAAATCCATAGATTGTTCTAAATGTGAAATCAAGATAAGTATAGACTTCTTTAAAATAAGAGGGACATTCAGTGTGTCTGCTGTAAAGGTCCCGGGAGCACCGGATACTTTTATCACCACTGTGCCGTTGCATTAAAAGAGATGTGGGATTGATTCTTGGCGTCATCTGATATGGAGTTTAGAGAACATTTGCCTCTTGTGCATCCCAGACTCACCAGACGATATTAATAATAAAAGACAAAACCGAGTTATTAGCTTTCTTAAACCATCTGAGGGATTCATTTTATGGCACACAAACAAAGGGGACAGAGTATTTCCCCTGTGTAAAACAAAAAAGAGTGAAAGCTCGGTAGTGAAGTATTATTCAACAGTGTGCAATTTAGAACATTGATTAAATAAATGAGCACATTTAGAGTAAATGTAAGGCATAATTTTCCTCCTCTGACGAGACCTCTCATGAGCTTAATTTCAGGCACATTTCACAAAATAAAATGCACAATGGAACTAACAAATATCACAGAATTAGTGAGGTTTAGAAAACATGTCTGGAGCTCAGAATGATCCATCACAGCATTACAGAGAAATATGTAGCGGATGCATAAATGTAACATTTATTCATGGTGGAATTACTGCAGTTGTGTAAAAAATGTTCCATTGCTCTTGCTAGCAAATATTATGAATAAGGGTGCACGACCTTATAAACACTGAACTACAAAGGTGCATATACCATGCTAACAATGTTAACTATGCTAATATAAAAATTTAAATAATGACTGGATTTAAATACCTTTGGCATATGCCCTTATCCAGTGCAATTTGCAAGTTCAGTCATGTTCCAGAGGTAGCCAGACGAAATGTTAGACGTCTTGCCCAAAGACTCCTGTTGGTATAGCAAAGTGCACTTTCCCCAGGAAGGGGATTGAACCCCAAACTCTCAAGGGAGCGAAATTGTTACCCACTACCCGATACCAACCACACAGCAGTGGGTAACGACATTAGGTCTGACTTTTGTGAAGGCATATTAAAAAAATTATAATGAAATGTCAGGGAATAAATGCAAAAAAAAAGGTTAGCAGGGTTATAACTAAGTGAACAAAGTTTCTGGGTAATGTGGTAACTCCCAAGCTATGTATTAAATGTATTAAAGAATGCATTTCCACTTGTGGTGTGTTTGCTGGTGTTGAACAGAAATAATTATAGGGACAGGTCTAGCAGTTAGCCCTGTTTGGGATGTCTCAGATGACAAAGATCTGCTGATCCAATCACAATCACAGTACATGGGTTTAACTCGTCTTCGGTATTTTATTTTGAGATATTTTGCATTTTCATATAGCAAAATTTCAAAACAAGATTTTGCATCTTTAACAATGGGAAATGTACTTATACTATAGAGAGGCTACAGACATGATTATTGTTACAAAGCAGTTTAATGCCTGCACACTAATCTTCCTGTATGGCAATCAAGAGATCAACAAGAGAGATCAAATAACAAAGCAAATAGATTTTGAAAATGCTATTTATTTTCAAATGGCTTTAAATATGCCTGACTGGTAAACACTTGTGCCTTGCTAAGATGGATTTCCACGATAGCCTGAAGGTGAAAAGGCTGATTTCAATTAAGGCGATGCGATGCCTTCGAGGGGCTCAGGAGTGCAACCAGGGTTGACCTGACCTTGCCTGCAACTGCTGCTGATAACCAGATTGAATCTAATCGCATGGGGTCTTCTCCATGTCCGTGCACAGAGAGAAGCTTTGCTTAGCTGATAACACTGGAAGCCGGGAGGGGAGTGGGGGTTGAAATGTAACGTGATTACATTTGTTTTCAGTTTGAACACATGTATATTGATTTTAATATACTCTTTCCCACACCGTCCACAGACCCCACATACTGCAGTGCACAGAACAAAAGATGAGTAAATTTCAATAAAAAAAATCATATCTGTAAAATTAGTAAAGTCACAATTTATCAATATGAAGCAAAAGAACTGCATGGACAATGCAATAGTTGGAAAGGATCCTGTAACACCAAGGATGGCCTCGCTGAAGAGGATTCCCTGTTTACTGTAACCACAACATAACGGAATATTCTGAGACACAGCTACGTATGATATTTGCATAATGCACGTATTTTCATAAAGCAAACGTTCACAAAAGAGGAGGGATGCAGAAACACACAGAACCGTGAGCTGCATTCATACCGCAGCACCGTGAACGTAAGGGGAGTCGCGCATACATAAATGTTAAACAAAGACTGATAAATCGGTCATCTCCGGTAATACTGCAACAAGACTGACACCACTACCTGTCATGGATACATATGCTGCTTTCTCCTTCAACAAGCTCAGATCTAGCCCCGAAACAGCATGTTTCTGCCATTAATGAGTATAGCACTAAGTATCCATCATTAACGCCACAGTATCCATCTTTTTTTTTTCTCTTCTCCCTTTGGTTTGGTTTCTCCTCATCTAAAGATACAGGGGTGGTGGAATGGAGCCTGGTGATAAGAACCAATCTCTCAGACAAAACCTCCCTGCAGAATCTAATCTCAGCCTGCTCCCTCTGTCTTCCCAGACAGCCTGCTCCCCTCGCTGGGCTTGACCGGGCCTTCATTACTGCAGGCTCAGAACACAATCAGCACAAAATTATGACCGTATTGGGTTTCTCTTCCCCAGCTGCCATACGGCACGCCGGTTTAAGTGCTAACTACTCTTTGACAGACTCTCATAGTAAGAGCGTTTCTCTCTGTGCTACACTAAAAGCGTGTCTTCGGCAATCCATTGGGATGCTTATACAGTGTGTCAATTAGCGAGACAAGGTAGGCTCACTCTTCCATAGTTAAAGCAATAAGTGGTTTTGAGAAAATAATCACAGCTCCTTTTAAAGCTTCTTGATTGAGTTGTGAGGATCAGAACCCTATCAGATCTTTAAGCCTAAAAAACCTTCATTCGGAGGTTCTGTAGTGATATTTAGGGGCTTATGCACCAAGCCACCACAGCAACAGTGATTATTCTTAAGGGATTATGGAAGCAGAGATGTGATCTGTGGTCTTTTTATACTGTGAACAATGTTCCCTATTATCTAGATACCCAAGGTGTTCCATTCAAATCCCTTTATGGTACATCAGAGCTGTAGAATTAAAGGACCCCAGATAACATAAAAAAGTTAACAAAACCTTAAGAAAAAGTCATATTTCATTTTCATGGTAGCAAGAAGGTAAAAGTCACTGCGTCCACAAGTTGAGAATATGCTGAAGAAGACACTTACTCTGCTGTCCAGAGTCACTGAGAAGGTCTCTGTGCTCCTCTTTTTAGGATATGTTTTGTAAAGTCACACTGACAACATCCCTATGCTGAATTGGTCATGTGCTCAAGTGAAGAAAATGATAATACAATACGATAATATATTCAGCTTTCAGCCCTTTAGCACAGAACAGAATAGTTCCTTAATGGTCCTTGGTATGTCCTTTATGAAAAGGTTCTACCTAACACCAACAAATGGAGCCACTACATGGACAAGAATCTCCATGCGATTCCTCTGTAACTATATTTAGGCTATGACACCATTTGAAGTGGATGCTAAGCTCCACACGTGTGTGCTGGTAAGTACTGTGTCCACTGCTTGGCCCAATTTAATGAGTAAAGCCATACAGAGTGTGGCAGTGCTAAAGGGGCTGAGGGGGCATACTCACTTGATGGAGAAGCACAGAACACACATTTCACACAGCAGTGTCATTATAACAAGGCCCAGCCATTTAAAAAATTGTTTCAAGTAGGACCGATTTGTCAATGTTTTAGGCTTTTTGGCCTAACCCAAATACAGGGCCTCTTTAACCACATACCCATAGTCGCTAATGAATATTTGAGTATATTTTTCCCTCCTCTGCATAGCATTACCATACATATGGAGACATTTGCTTCAAAGGTCACAGCTGTCACTTCCTTTCCAGAGGGAAAGATAATTAAAATGCAATTTGAGGTCTCCCTGGGTTTTATAACTACAAAATTGTCCTCACTGAAGTCTACATTCATACTAAAACTACACAGTTTACTATATGAAATATGTATAAGCACTGGGACAAAATCCTTAAAACCATAAGTAGAAAGTTGTGATTTATCCAAGAGGATAAACATTTTACACTTTGCGTCCACATTTGCATAATATTCCAGAGGTTTTTAAACGCCTTTGCTCTGTTAAGGCCACTGTATATATCATCCTCTGTATACATCTTCCACTAAAGAAGCATTTTCCCATTTCCTTATCTTTTGAAACCTTCTACTTTCCATGAATTAACACAGTGCGCTTTCATATATGGAAAAAAAGATTGAATACATAGTTACATTCCAGATCTGACAGGAAAGGCAAGAATGTTGGAGTTTTTTTGTCTCTCCATGGGGAAATTAGCTGACACCAGACCGTTATTACATGAATTAAAAGTGTATCTAGGAGACATGGTGAGAAGAAGCTTTGGGAACTGCTTTCCATTGAGTTTATCAGCGATGGAACACAGTGTTCCTACGCCTGCATCATGTTTGCAGAACAGAGCAATACGTGAGTTTTCTATAATCTACTCTCTACTGCTGGAGGGTGGTTGAAGACATTAAATAAAACCTTTTTTTTTTGTTCTTTTGCTGATAAATTCCGGATGTTATAGCTTTAAGAGTTGTAGTCTCCCCTCATGGCTCGCTGTGTAATGTTTACAAGTTGATGTGGCTCTCTGCTATTTGTGACGTGTGTACACATTTTGCAATCTATCCTCAACAGGATAAATGCTTCTGTAGTAAAATATGCCTCATTAAGGCTTATTAACGACTGTTGTCATAAGACCGTGAGACTGAATCTTTCAGCTGACACATACACTAAGGAAACCCGCCTAGCACTTGCAGTTTTATCCAGCACATTTCTTTTTCTTCCCTGTATGAATATGCTCATTTGGGTCAGATACGCATGAATGATGTGTGAAGGAAGCTGATACCACTGTCTAACAGCCCAACCACTGCTTGGCCCCGGGCTGGTCCTGTTAGGTTCAAAAGCTGCAGTCTCCCAAGGGTGGCATGTGGCACACAGCTATGGTTTGTTTTCTCTTGACAGCCGTGGCTAATGAAGAAGGATGATAATACTTCTCCTGGAATACTTACGGTTTCACAGCTATTATAGTCCTCTGACTTGGTCTCTTCTAATGAAAATAAATAGGCTGGGATCAAAGCAGGTGCAAATGTCTGTGGCAGAGTGACGGCTAATTCACCTTCAGACAGCGCGACGTCGAACTCATCCACTACAATCACAGGAGCAGCATTGCAGTTGCGTTTAATACAGTAGTTATATTACAATCACTACTGGATGAAGATTTAGCAAGACTAATAATTGGTACACCGAATCCAAGATTAGCGTGACGGCTCTAGGGAAGGACACACACATACAACGAGCACTGACATGAGAGTTGTGTTGGGTGAGGCTTATGACAGAGAAAAGGAGCAGAGAACATGGCTTTTTTTGTTTTTGTAACAGCCATGAAGACATTCGGAGGCATGCAGAAGTCTTTCAGGTGCTTCTGTGAAGGACTGTGGAAGTGATGGAAGGCAGCGGCATCAAGACGAGCTCAAGGGGGCCAAACGAGGCAAAGTTTATAAAGGGTTTGTGCATGACACTTGCAGCCCGGGCGATATAAATGGAAGCTTGTTAAGGGCGGCGTTTAAAAGGTCAGTATGCCTCCTCGGGGTGAGCTGATTTCTGCATTCTTGGAACAGGGAGCACACAGAGCACTCCAGGATCGCAAAGTTCCCTTGCCAAGGTCACCATGGTAACTGCAAGGTGACAATTGAAAAAAGTGAGGAAAAGCATTAAAGGTTAACGGTGTCTGGACTCAAACAAGCATGAGAACATCGTTAGTGCTGCAGGAGAACCCCCCCCCCCCCCCCCCACCACCCCCACCCTCAACCTAGCCAGCAGCTAACCAATGACTAATGATCTGAGCTTGGGGAACATAACCCAGGACTGCAACCGGAGACGTCCAACACCACTAACACCTGAGCTCTCACACTGCCATCGCCCTCGCCTGAGACACGGAAAGGGAAAGTGTTCAGCGTGTAAATTGCATGTGGTTTTGGCAGGGTGTGGCTATACTGGAAGCAATTATAAAATATTCAGTAAGATTGAAATGCTATTAAATAGCCTTGCATGCAATGGGGCTGTTTAGTTCTGCATCTGCACCTCTCAGAGCAACATCGATATCATCAATTTTGTAAAGCCGCCTTTATTCTGAGACGTGTCCGCAGCCCAGCAAGGTCATCTGAACACCACGACTCAAACCTGCAGGTGGACGTTGAAAATAAAGCGTGAAAGAATGAGCGTGTTATTGTGAAACATTATTTAAACGTGCAGCAGTGTTGAAATGACAGGTAAGCACCATGAGACGCTGGAGTTTGGTCATAAGGGTCAAATATTACCACACTTGGTAAGTCACTGCATGAAAATGTCAAGCGATTTTTATTGTGAGTGTGCAGAAATATCAATTTACAAAACACTACATTTGTATTACACTTCTTGTATGTACTAGATTCCATGTATAAAACTGTATAAAAATGTTTTTGAGATGTTTTCTTCTTTTATTGTCATAACCACCACACTTACATTCTAGAGAAAACGTTTTTAGTATAGTGAGAGTGCATATCCCAGATTTACTTTTATTCTATGTAAAATAACATACGCAAACTGTAGATCCAGGCAACGTCATTTAAGGACGGGGTTTGTTTCATATTTCTTCTGATGCATGCCTGGGTGAGCTATATCATTTCCTGTTGAGCAGACATTTTGGTTTCCTTTTTAGAGTTCACGACTTGAAGGCCGCTATGGGTCACTTCATCAGATATGGCAGATAACCTTTGACCTTGTGCTCCAAGCTCCTGGTCATTACCCCCAGCTGTACATGGGGCTGGTGCAGGGGCTTCACTGGAGAGGAAATCTAGAACGCGCTGGAGGTTGAACGTTTTGGTGAATGTTCCCTGTGATCTAACAGGCAGATAGTAAGACGCCTGCATTCTGTCATGAACACATCCTTGAGGAGCTGAATGACAGTAATCGAAGTACTTCAGGACACACACCGAGGCAACAGTCCAACTCAGGAGTGTGCGAATATCTGGCAATTTCTGAGATTGATGGGAGGTCGTTTCACATCTCAGAACCATGGGACCAGCACGGCAGGTGAAACAAATGTGATAACAGCATTAATTAAATTTCCTTACATTTATTTTTCTTGCTTCCTCCGCTCTCAGTCATTCTTCACTGGCAAGCAAGACGCAATAAATCCGAAAGCACATCCCTCTCAGCACAGTGTGCACTGAAGCCTCCACCCACCCCCACCCCACGAGTTCAATGACAAGCACTGAACAAAAGACCCAAATGAAATCCACCACCTTTCCCTTTCATGGTGATACCTCAGTGATGAAAAGAAATGATTCCAATAGGACTCCCCTATTTTCTATCAGCATGCTCTTCTATTATTTCTCCCAGAATCCCTCTGTAGTTCTTCAATGCTTTATTTGTAATAACCTTCATCCATTAAATTGGATTTCAGCAAATTTTATGTAAGATGTATTACATTAATCCAAGGTGGTAGGGAGGATTACATTGTTGGTTCTCTTTCTTGCAGTTCTGAAATTCTTCACATATCTCCTTTTGCAAACTTCACGATCACTGTCCATCCCAGAGACAAGCAATGATGGCAAGCAAAGATGCCCTCGCGCACAGACACACACACACACACACACACACACACACACACACACACACACACACACACACACACACACACACACACACACACACAAAGAACTCAGATTTTCTCCTTCTTTCTCTCTCTCTCTAGAAACTCCTAGAGTGTAATAGAATCTTCCTATCTCATGGCTCCGGAGTTAATAAAGAAAATCAAAAACAAACAATGTGTTGCAAGGAAGACTCGACGAGGAAGTGCCAGTCGGACATAACCAATCTGTTCTCCATTTCAGCAAATCGCTGTGGAGCAGTGTTTCACGAGGGCTTGAAGGCATCTGTTGGAACTCATTTTTAAAACAATGTTCAGAAACATAATCATAATTACAGAAATGGAAAAGGGAGCAATCTTCTGCATGAAGATTTAAAACATAATATGGAGTGAAGTCGTTTAGCAGACACTGACACTTGTCTCCAGACTGATAAGGCAGGGCATAAATGATCCATGTCCCAAATCAGGCAATACATTAGGGAAATAATGGAGGAGGAGAGGCAATTTAAGGCCCCCTTGTTTCGCTAATCAGCTCAAGGCTTCCACTGAGACAGCGTGATATCACTGAGCCTTGGGTTATATTTTGGCCAAAGACCAGGAGATCCTCAATCATTCCTTTAAAGGAACATATATATGATCTTGAACAACACAAATCAAACCAGATAGGAATAGAATTACCCCGTGTCAAAATACATTATTATGAACTGACTGTCATCCTAAAGTCTTTCATAATCTCAACAAGCACTCTATCAAGGCAACCATGTAATGATGCCAGTAATGCTATTATATAAGACCTACATCTTAACTCTTAATGCCTCATAAATCACACAAAATCTGTAAAAAGTTTGTAAACATAACTTTTTTAATATACTACACCAAAACTCCTTACATCATGCCCCAATAAGAATACTAAAGCAGTTAAACAGATTATAGTTGCCTAACCCTGCACTGTTCACACGAGAATGAGTTACCAGCATCAGTCTTCATGCTGAAGTGTCATCCACAAAGATTGTGGCGTTTTGTGTGAAATAATGTGGTTTACTGTAAATAATGTGGTAAAATGCATTTAACCAGAACAGAAAGAAAGCTTGAATTCACCACATTTCTGAACATGACCGGATGAGACTATATAATTCTTCCAATTTCCCTAATCTGAATTCTTGGTTTTGATAGCTATTATGAACCTACATGCTCTCCTAAGCCCACACTCTTAATGAAGATGTCTGATCAGGCCTTGGTTTCTATGGGTCCCTCCTCTTCCTTTCTTCCAGTCTGTCTCTTTCTGAAAACTTTATTAAAGATAAAATTATATTGGTTACAGTATTAACTGGACTCCTTCGTTGACTGGGATTGATTCTGCCAGTTCAGAGGGAATTTAAATGTGTCTTTTTGAAGGCACAAGAAGTATTGAACACTAATGAGAAGAGAAGTGTTTTAAGGATTCGGTGGATAATCAAAGATGTGGTCAATTAGGGTGTGATGAGAAAGCTGTACTGACTCTCTTTTCCTTAAAAACGAGGAGAGGTCAGAACACTCAAACATGCGAAACGTCTGATGTTTCCAATAAACAGGGTACTCGAGTGAAAATTCTAAGTGAAATGAAAATTAAATACGCACTGTAACCCAATATAATGTGTAGGTATTCCAAGAGCTGACATCGTATAAGGAAAGGGTAGGCAATTAAGAACTATTTATTTAGGCTATAATTAACACAGCTATCAAATTAGCAAAACTCTCTGGGTACTTCAAATTGTGTGCATCGCTAAGACTTCTCTGTCCCTGGATGTGAGGTGAAACATTAAGCAATATATTCGGTAGTGACAGGATCCCAACTTAAAAAACCATGCCATGCCCACAGGTGTCACTGTCCTAACATACTAATGATGAAAATGCTTTCATGAATTTGATGACATAGTTTGTCAGCAGCATTTCCTTGCAACTTCGCCCATCACACTTCAGTTCGGCGTGGACGGGCACTGTTGCCCTGAGGGAAGGTGGCAGTCTTCATCTTGACGGCAGCGAGAGTCCTCTCTAACTTGCATCAAGCAAAAACAGCTCCTTTTGTTTTTGGCTGCTGGGCTGGGGCTGCCATTCTGGGAGGTTTGTGAGGGGGTGTGGTGTTTAGTGTCCTTCTGGGTAATCTCCAGGGTGAGCTAATTAGCACCAGCTGCACGAGGAGGAAACTCAGTGCCTTTTCAACTTGTGATGAAAAGACAGCCAGAGATTCGGTTTCCTGCTGTCTTGCTGGCAAACTGCCTGCTAAATGAAAACAGGATTCTGCTGCCTATCTAAGCCTCCCTTGAACTCTGAAACCCCCTCTCCAGCACACACCAAGGCAACCCAAATTGTCTCTGAGGAATATCTTCTCTTAAAGTTTTGTTACTTTTCCACAGAATTTCATAGCATTTTCACCCCATCTTGTGAAAAGCACTTCATAACAGAAATAGGAGGTTTTCAAACCGAATGTTTTTATTCAACAAAAAAGCTGAGTTTGGGGATTTGAATCAACTAACCACCAAGAAGCAGCACGATTATCAGCCTTCACGGGGCCCATGAAACGGGCCGCAGGAGGACAACACCTGGACGTATACATCTGGACCAGGCTGAGGAAATAAATCCAATGATTTATTTGAAAGAAAAAAACTTATGTGATTACATGGCCAGACCTTCAGACTTGCTGGTAAAATTCACATTGTAATTGTTGTGATATTAGTTTACAACAGCAAACGACTAGTTTTAAAATAAATCACAGAAATGTATATGGAATAAAATGGATACAAAATAAGATTTTAGTCTTGCAGAATACTAAAATACAGAAGTTCAAAAAAAACCTTTTTCTTGATTCATATCTTCACTATAGACCTATATGTCCCTGCTTCCTTTCAAATACACAGATATAAATAGCACGATGGTTCCCAGAGCTCGTATGCTACTCCAGGAGAATCAGCAAAAACAGCAGGGCTCAGGTGCTTATAAGCACATGCATCACACGGCATATATATACGCCTTAGATGACATTTGTGCAGAGTCCTTTGTCCACTGTGGGGCAGGACACTTCCAATTAAGGACAGTAGCTAACTGTTAGCTAACTGTTCTCAGAACAGCAGGGTCATTCATATGGGAAGACTTAATAACATAGGGATGCAGCGATCGCCTCTACGTCCGGCGACCAGAGTTGTTTAGCAACAAACACTGCATACTTATGATGAGAACTTATTTCTGCAACTCCCTGGCCTTGATTTCCAGAACAACACTTGCAGAACAAGTAATCTTATCTTGTCTCGGCAGTCCAGAATGGCATGGAACAGCTTGTCTTGGCCTTAGTGACTATTTATCCCTACATTGGAAAAGAGGCTAATTCTATGCTATCTGCTTCTAGCTGCATTGCCACTGTCCTAATCTCATACTCTTTGAGAAGCCAGAACTACCTATACATTGAAAAGCTGCTCCACAACTGGGTTGTGTTGCAAGCAAGTAAAATCTTGCAGTCTTTACTATTGGTTCTGATAAATGAGTTTAAAGTGAGTGCAAAACATAGTGATCATATTTTTAAAACTAAAATAGGTCCCATGTTTCATTAAGCCTTCATTAAAGCAAACAAACAAACATAAGTGCGCCTTTGGCATTAGAGCGCTGATGACCTGTCCACGAGGCTCTATGCAGTAAGCAGTCAGGCCAGGAGGCAGGAGCAGTCCTTCCTGTATGTAAGAACGCAACACAAGAGCATGAAGATCATCCAGGAACCAGGCTGCAGAAGATGGGGTCCATTTCACCAGATTCCAGTGCTCAGTAATTCCATGCACTGATTCTCATTTTGTGACTGCATACTGAAGGCAGATCTTTCTAAAAATACACCTCAGACTGCACATTCTAATCACGATTCCAGTGGTATACATGCATAATGAAGTCAAGCTCTTATATTACCTAAAAACATGAAACATTTTTTTTGGTATTTGAAACATGTTTGTTATTTTAGCTTCTGTCATTTTTTAATCTCAACATTTTGATGCTGGACAGGTTCCGTCTATTCAATCTATCCATCTAACACTCACCTTTGAGGTCTTGTACAGAGCAGTCATAACTGTACTGCACAAAAACTTGTTACTCAAAGGTCCTCTTGGGTGAGAACCCTTACACAAATTCAAATGAATTCTACAAAATACATCTTTCATTAATGGTACACCTACAAAATATATAAATAACTAAATATAGAATAGGTCTGGGCTTTTTATTAATGTGTGAGGATCTTATTTTCTAAGATTGATTTTTATTAACATTAATATCAGAGGGTGATCCTGATATTCTCATTTATACAGAGACCTGTCTGATGATGATGTATCTTTAGATGGCTATAACATTTTTAGGTCAGATCATATATCTGCATTAATGTCTGCTTCACTTTCTAGACAATATAAATGCTTAATCCTGAATGTGCAGTTAGGTGTGAATGATAAATCAAGCTTAACAGTAGCAGGGTTACACCCACCGCCCTCAGCACTAGCTAATGTTGTTGAGAACTTTATTGATTTATCTTTTGTGTCACCAGACCTTATGGGTGATTTCAACTTAAAATGGCTGTCACAGGTGCTCTGTGTGGATTTTAATTCACAACCAACATGAACATGTATGAATGAATATAACAAATCCTGGCAAATCGAATTTAATTGATAATACTTGCAAACAGACCTCATAAATACATCTCTGTTGGGGCATTGCCAAAAGATATAGTTGATCACTGTCCAATTTCATAGTGGTGTGGCTAATATCCCCCTTATTACTGATCCTGAATCAGTTTCCATGCTATTTTCAAACTTCTTCTTCTTGTTCCACCAGTACAATTAGAACATTATTTAGTATATGGTCTTATAACCACCAAACCTTCTTGAAAACCTTTGTACAACCAAAAGAGTTGCTTGTCCTTTTTTAATGTGATCCCTATATTGAAAATCACTCACACTTTTCACACCTCTATCAGTCTTTTATTCCTTCTATTTCATCTCTTGCTTTTCGCCCATATACTTCAATTCATTCTTTAATCTCTCTAAAGTTCCTGCCTTTTATCTGCTGGAGCCATCCAAATAGGCACATAAAGTAAGTGCGCTAATATCATTAAACATTCATTCCTTTATTAAGTCCTTTTCCATCCCTCCATCCTCCCATATTAACTCACGGGTTTTAGAACTCTTTCAGACAGAACACTTAAACTAAAGATGCACCAAACAAAACATGCTGAACAGTGTTACTTACTAGGGTCCAGTCACCAAGCTGCATTTCAAACCGATGCCACTCGTCTATCCACCCTTTATATCCTTCCATTTATCCCTCCATCTTCCCATAGGAACCCATTGATTTTTTAACTCCCTTAATTTTCAAGTTGGAGACATCAAACTTGGTGATACCGCTAAACATCTGACCCCGAGCACTAAACTGCACTTCAAAACCACTCCTCTATCCACCCTTTCTATCCTTTCTTTCATCCCTCCATCCTCCCATAGGAACTCATTGATTTTATAACACCCTTAATTTCCAAGTTATAGCCATCAAGCTCGGTGAAAGGACTTAGCAGCTGACCCCAAGCACCAAACTGTACTTCATACTGACTGCACTCATCTGTCAATGCCTTATATCCTTTCATTCATACCTCCATCTTCCCATAGGTCTCCATTGATTTTATAACCCCTTCAGCTGTATAGATAGGACATCTAAATTTGCTGTATTAATTGAACTACTAGGCCCGGTCACCAAACTGCACTTCAAATTGATGCCACTTGTCTATCCATCCTTTGTATCCTTTCATTCATCCCTCCATCTTCCCATAGGAACCCATTGATTTTTTATTTTTTTTAGTTGACAGGACAACTAAATTTTCTGAACTGCAGTGCCCTACTGGGAACTTCTATTAAACTGCTATTTAAGTAGCACAATTAATTGTAAGGACAATCTTGCCATTTTTGGAGGCTTATAAAGGAGCTCAAAGATACATGTAGCGCTACTCTCCAAAATGTGAGAGAGAAATATTCTTCCAAGGTAGGATACTGACAGCATTATCTCTGCATCTCACCTTTATGAACGTGTAAATGGTTTTGCTAACAATAGCGTTGTTCTAGACTGTTCAGTGGACTTGTTGGCAAAATTGTAAACAAAATATTACATGATTTTGTATGAAGCAAATTTTCTGGACACCAAATAAGTGATTCTTTAACTGACTCTTTTAAACTGATATTTGAGATTCCCAATTGTTTTGATCTTTTTTTACATTTGATTTCAAATGATCCAAAGAACTGATAGCATCGATGAATGAATAAATATTTTAAAATAGAACCTATTGACAATGTCTCAAACTACAACAAAATGTTGGAAAATTGATTGTTTACAAGTTTTTCAAAGGCCCTGCACAGTCGTTTTGTAAAATGTGTGAAAATAGTTATTTCCACAAAGAATATTATATAACCTAGTTACCGTCCTGCTAATATAACATTTTGAGTAATATTGTGCATTACCTTTTAGATACACAATGATAAATTAACAAACAAGTTATAAAGCTATTTTAAATTAAGATTTTGATAGAAACAGAACGTTTTATCAGCACTATATTATGGTGACATGATCTATATGAATGCAGCCTCTTCAATACAGAAACCATCACATGCTATTTGCCACTGTGTTTCATTACAAGTGGCAGAACACAAACTCATCACCGCACTGTGAGCTTTATTGTAAATCTAGTAAGCCATACACAGCTCTGTATATATTTTTGCATTTTTGCTTACTCTTTTACTGTTTTCATGTATAACACCTCATCTTCCCATCTCTGCTTCCGGTTAAAAAAATGAAATATACACAAAGCAAGAACAACTGACCGGTTTTGAAAATACCATAATCTTCATAATGTGTTTAAAAAGGCATTTTCTGGCTTAAATAATGTTTTTCTTGATTTATTTCTTTGTCTTCTTTTTTATTCTACTGTAAATAATTGTTGAAATATGATTCCCTTAATATAATTTACAGTGAATATACAGTGTTTTGCAGGGCTCTGGTGTAATGAGACCTTTGTCTCTGTTGAGGTGACCTGCTCCTGTATGAAAGTCGATGACTGAGTGCAGTAGCACATGCAATTTACATATATAGCAAGAGCACAAAGTTGCACAGACATATTCACACACCCACAAACACACATACACACACACACACACACACACACACACACACACACACAAACACACACACACACACACAAACACACACACACACACACACACACACACACACACACACACACACACACACACACACACACACACACACACACACAGGCTCACACTTACATACTCGCCTGAATACACTTATCATTTCACTCCTACGCCGACCAGCACTAATTCATTTTGACCACTGAAGGTACACAAATCTTCAACCTCTCTTTGTGCTAAATCCTGCAAACCACATTTGCTTTGAGTGACGGTGATTAGCAATGCATTTCAGACAAGGGTGCGTGATGCCTGTAATAGCAGACGTTGCTGTGTCTCTCCCTCCTGAGGCAAATTTCATTTTTCTTTCTAAATGCAATTACAGGCTGCCAGGAATCAGAGGAAACATTGGTACGGCTGCCTCGCAGACCCGCAGGACGCCTCCTGTGAGCCTACAGCCGAGCGCTAGCCTCCCGTCACACTGAGGCGAGCTTCTGACCTTTCCACTCTACAGAGAAATTAACGTGAATTAAATGAATATGCAGCATCTAAAAACTGACTCTCCGTGTCTCTGTTATTTCCGTTCAGATAAAGCCGCTCCCTGTTATGGCTGTGGATCCCTGATCCCACACCAGGAGGGCCTGCAGGAGTTCCTCTGTTTCGCTCTCTCCGCTCCGATTTGTCTCGTTGAGCAAACGCCAGTCCCTCTCTGGCAGTGTTAGAGCAGGAGACACCGAAGAACCTCGCTCTCGCCGGGAAACACACAGGCGCACCGCGTTTGCAGGGCTCCAGCTAAGTTCATGCAGCAAAAAGAGAAGTGAGCACAAATCATCATCTGGCATATGTTGCATTGATATTCCCGTCTTCCTGCATCAGGAGGAGTCTGCGTGCTAAAGGGAACGCTGGGGAGAAGAACCTGGTAAACGTGGCATCCTGTCTGCTGCATGGGCTGCTTCTGCTGAGAATGTAAATATTTAACTGTCATCAGCAGATGAAATGTGAGCAACAGCTGAGGACAACTAACCTGCCGTCTCCGTCGTGAGCGAGCAGTAAAGTGACCTGTTTTCTATTATTCAGCCCCTTATAAAGTGCATCGTTGTCAAGTTTCTCTGGAACGTCTGGTAAAGCAAATGTTGGTCTAATTATAATATAACTTGTGTGCTTGAAGAAAAAAAAAACAACATTTATTCTAAGGCTCAAATGTGAAAAAACAACGACACACACACACACACACACACACACACAAAAAAAGCAAGATGAATTGTGTGCCCTACACAATGACTAATTGCCCCTCTAATAAACGAGGTTCTGGTGGCATTGACGCAGTGGAGCACTTGACCTTCTACCAGTGATGTGGACATGTGGGCTGTAAGCAGTGCCAGGAAACCATGCTTGTGACAAATTACAGCAAAATGCGGCACATGTAACTGACACCACGGTGCTGGACTGCTCAGTCTCCAGAGGATGAGGCGATGGGGCTAATATTTCTGAAATTACTGTAATGACCCAGTGCTTTATTGAAAATTGCTGTAATTATGATATCTGAGTCTTACTGTCTCCCCTTTTTGGTAACGACTGTGCTGAGATAGTTAAGAAATGTTGAGTGACGCCTGATTAATTCTGCGCTGAGAAGGAATTTTGTAGCCCGAGAGAGCTTCCATCCACTGAATTATACATGTGTGAAGTGCACAGTGCACTTTTATGCTTATTCTCCAATTTCTTATTCTTGTACACATTGCTAATGCACTCTTGATAGATGCATCGGCAGGTTCGGCATTTAAGTGCAACTAAAGACAAGCTCCACAGGTCAATAACAGCAATTGGTCAACTTGTCAAGTTGTCTATGGAGAGAGATGAGGAAACCTGACCATAATGATAATGTATCAACCACCTCTGCAAACCCAGAGCTCTGGGAGTTCGATTTCAGTGATGGTTAAACGGATGCGTGTGGATTTCCACCCCTTCGTTGAATGATTTATTTCCTGTCCAGACTCTGTCACTCGTGAGATCTAGTGAAAGGGCAAGTCCTGTTGAAACACCACAATACAAACTGTGAAAAGAAACAGCCCTCTTCATGTCCGGTATTAAATATTGATTGGAAAAGATTGATCCAGGGAACACACGAGTACTGTGGGCGAGAGCTGAAGAGAAAGCCATGCAGGAGACACGGCCAGCAAGTTTCCTCAATGCATGTCACTGCCGCAGCTGAAGATTGATTTAGATCATTCAGAAACTGAAGACACACTTCTATAATAAGCACTTACATTGCTTCTATTCCGGTACATAATCCTAACAGCAATTGTAAACGTAAACAGACAGAAGTAGTAGACAGCAGAGTGGAACAAGGCATTAAGAACACAGTTCAGGTGAGCGGTGCTACTTCCTGTTATCAGGATCGTGATGATTTTGGGTTTCAGTAGGAGTTCCCCAGCACAGAGGCGTTCCTCAGACTTCCCATGGTCAGGGATCCAGCAACACCTCCCGCCCCGTTTACGAACAACTGCAGCGCGTAAACGAACGTGCAACCCAAGCGTGAGGCAGGGACGGTGGAGAAGGGAGGAATAAGACATGGACAGAAAGAGGCATGAACCGATAAAGGAGACTCGCAGACCCCCCCCCCCCCCCCCCCCCCCCCCCCCCCCCCCCCGGAGGAGAAGGAGAAGGAGAGCAGGATTAAGAGCTGAGTAGGAGGTGGAGAGTGGGAATGACAGAGCGAAAGGGGGAGAGTGAGGCGATAAAAGTGAGAGGTCATTTGCTCAGGGAGCTGGCCAAGGCCGTGTTTGTGGCCAGGGACTGTATGTTGCATGTACATGAGGTCCTCCAGGGTGCAGCAATAAGGGTCAGTTGTAGTATGATCTGAGCGGGAGCATAAATATTTCATGCCGGTGGCCAGGGGGAAGAGCCGTGAATCATTCATAGGCTGTGGGCTGCTGGCTGAACCAGGACATCCTGTGTGTTTCCGCCCCCCACACCGTATACACACCGCCTTCATCGCAAAGTATATTCAGAGCAATTTGTACAAGATGCTGACCGGTCTGATCCATAGGAAACATTACGGATGCCCTCATAGGAAACATTACGGATGCCCTCATAGGAAACGCGACATATTGAACTATGTGCACTGTCTGCAATTTCATAGCGTGTTCCACAGATAAATGAGTAAAAATAAGCTACTTACAGTACAGCTCCATAGTGTGTGTGTGTGTGTGTGTGGGGGGGGGGGTATGTTTGTGTGTGCAATTGTGTGTGTATATTAACTTATTGAACCTCATGTCAGGCCTGGTCACTTACCAACAATGTCAGTTCATATGAACTGTTACAAATGTGATTTGAAGTCAAACCAGTTTAGGTTTCTCATCTCTATTAAAGCATTCGTTGGCATCCGGGCTAAAATGTAAAGAATTTACTGAATTCACCATAGTTCTTCTCTGTTAATTCAGAACATTACTTGAGATTCATGAGATTAAAACAAAAAAAGGAAATTCCTCAAAAGAATGAAATACTTTCTTGGTTTGTAGAAATTATATGGTTTTCATCTTGATAATGGTAGAATCTTGCCATGTAATTTTTTCAGATTACATTCATTAATCAACTACTCAATGTGGTCCAGAGGTTGTACACTGACAAGAGTAGTCATTATTCTGAATCGTTACGTTTAGAGCCTGCGTCCCATTTTGCAGTCATGCCTTTTTTATATCATTTGTACAAAATACAAGGGCATGGCATCATTTGTTAAATTTTTGTTGAGATCAGACTCACCAACTGGAAGCTCCTTCAATGAAGAATTACTTGCTTCAGAAGTAAAGCTGACAGCATACATCAGTGACACTGCCAACAACACTGGTGTAACCCGTTTATGGTCTCTGGCTAATTCAAATGTCTTAAATCCAATTACAGGAGACATCTGTTTTACAGTAAGTAGTCTAACACTGCAGAGTGAATATTCATCTCATAATTAGATGTGGTAAACAGCAAAAGAATAAATCTCATTATTTTCACATTCTGTTTAGTCAGATTAAACTCTTCAATGAGATGTGTTGAGGACATAAAGCACACCGAGGGTGTAGGGAGATTACGATACACATGCATTACACATTCAGGGGAACGTGGTTGCTTCGCTTCGCACACACTCTGAGAGTGTGTGCCATCACAGAGGAAAAAGTAAAAAGAACCAAGAGTCACCAGGACACAAGAAATCGTCCCCTGTGCCAAATACATCAGCACATAGCAAGTCTAATCCAGAAGCGTGATGACAATGGCGTGTCTGCCCGGGTTTATAGATGGCTCCTCCACGAAGCATTTTAATGGCATAATCTTCCCCTCATCTTGTCAACTTAATGGCGCCTGCCTGTTTACAGTAAGCAAGATGCATGGTGAGTGAGGTTCAAACTGGCATCCATCACTCTCCTGATGGAGATAGATAGACAATGTCCCCCGTGTAGATCACGAGACCGAACTGCCTCAGAGGAGACTGTCAACTCACTCTCCCAGCGCGTGTGTGTGTGTGTGTGTGTGTGTGTGTGTGTGTGTGTGTGTGTGTGTGTGTGAAAGAGAGAGAGAGACAGTGAACAGAGAGAGAGAAAAAGGAAAGAATGAGAAATATTTTTTGAGAAGTGAGAAATCCTAATTCTATTTATATCTACTCACGAGTTACTTCTCATTTCTAGATTCGGCTGATGACTACACTAGGTGTCTAAGTCCTCTGAAGATTCCTCGTGTCACTCCTAATGTTGAAAAATAGCACACGACTACTAGCACACACCATGTACCCTTACCCAGATTAATACTTGTCAAATTGACGTTTATTTCTCAAAATGTCCCAAGATGGCAAAGCCATTCAATCTTAGTTTTAATATATCAGCTTATTTCTGTGATATATTACTTGATGTAGCTGTAACATATACTGTATATCAGGATCAAAATCAGTTTCGCATATGAACAGACAGCTGAAAACTATAGGCTCCAATATATTTCTACATTTAGACTTTATTACTTGTAAAGGAGGAAGGTTATTATTAAATCTGCTCTTTTCGGGATTTGCAGTTGAAAGCTTCATTGTGCTTCTCTGTCTCTGTACGTCGGGGCCTGTGTTGCCAAGAAATACAGTCTTCAGTTAAGCTGGTTTCTCTATTTTTCACTTCTCTTTCAAGTTAAAACATCTAGCTTCCTCAAAAAAATGTTCATCCTTATCCAGCGTTCCTAATCTGCTCTGCGTATTAACGTTTGGGGTTTTTTTTTCTAATAGACAAAGTGCTTCAGAAGCATATGTTCTCCCAGTGAACACGCTCTAACGACTGGTGTAACATTCATAATGATTAAGTAGCACTTTTAGCACAACGCCCCCTCTCTCAAGTGTATCACAAATAATTGATAATTACATGGCTAGACCATTATCAGAAATATTCTACCAGAGCAGGGCATGATGGGAGTGAGAGAAAAACTTCAACAAAAAAACACTCCAGAAGACGCATAAGACCAACTAATCTCAACTAAAAAGCTTCACACTATCTTCACACTATAAGATACATTAGACCATAGCAAATATGATTGTATTTTTAATACGTTTGTTTGCAACTTTCCTCTGATATTACCGTTGTCTCCTAAATAGAGTTCATCGTCCACTGGTTGAACAGCTGTAGCTTTCTTACGGTATCCCAGGCTGAAATGCGGCCGTGTTAACACTAAAAAGCCCTTCTGCGTAGACTTCCCCCATCTGTCCTCATGACTCTGTGCGCTCCCTGTGGAGAGAAAACACACAGCCTGTAATGTATTTAATACAACTGCAAGCTGGGACATAAATCACAGAGAGAATCCAATCGAGTAAGCGATGACGGTAAGTGTGTGTGTGTACAAGAAGGACAAACTCACAAGGATAATGACACCCATGCTAGTGTACATTTACATGTTTTTCACTTTTAAATGACCCTCTTTCTTCCTACATGGGGAGGGAAAATGGGTTGAGAGAAGGTGAACTCAGAGAGACGGTAAGACGCCATATGGTAAGGTACGTTTCTCCTGCGTGTGCCTCCTACGGTGGAGAGCTCATCTATTCTCTGTAATGAGGCTGCTGGTGAGCCCCCCCCCCCCCCCCCCCCCTCCACACACACACACACACACACAGCCTTCCTAGTTGTGCGTCTGTTTCTGCTCTCCACTCTGTGGGGGGAGGAGAAACAGGCTTTTAATGTCCCTAAACACCACACGCGAGCTTCCATTCACTGTCTGCAGTTCATCGACTTGTGTAGTACACTCACACAGAAGAAGAAGGCCCGACTTTAAAAAAGCCAAAAAACATCTCTGGGTCATTCTGTTCATTCCAGTGGAGCACATCATCCATGCATCCATGTGTCCCTTTTCGCTTTGATGAAATATCCCGAGCCAAGAGTGTGAAGAGAGGTGCTTATACGCGGGCGGAGGAATAAACCCAGATGATAATGAGTCAGTCCTCCAGCATGTCCCAGATGCTACTCACACTTAATGGGGAGAGACATATGTGATACGTAAAGCAGTGCATAAATCTCTCTCTGAGGCATGGAAAGCCCCCTCGGGTAATTGAAATGATTCTCCTTAATGATACAACTCTGTGAAAACTTCCTCCTCAACACGCAAAAAAAAACTGCAAAAAGGTAAGGTCTGCTGGGAATTTTTCTTATAAATAATTTCGCTCAGTGGCTCCAAGGTCATTTCATGCACCCACCTTAAACGGCTACCGGCTAATATTCATGAATTACCTCAACGGAATATTAGAGCCGCGGAGTGTTTACCTCATTTCACAACATATATAAGGAGGTATAAATAACGTGTGCTATAGCAGTGCTGCAATACACTTTTCACAATAGTCCAAAAAAAGTGCTCGGTTAAAAAAGCCTGTTCTGGTGAGACAGAGCGTGCCCTCAAAACCAGCGTGTGTGACATGATCAAACACATCCAGCCAGAAATGGAATGAGTAAATACGAGGTGTTTGTTTTTTTCCAAACACAAAGCAGACAGAAAGCACAACATGTGAACTGCAGCCTGCACTGCACCCATCTGACAATGGAGTGATATTCCCACAATGGCCATGAAGCATGAATTACAAAGTGGCTCGTACATCACACAGAAAAGAGGGGTTGGAAGAGAACTACAGAGAGAGAGAGAGAGAGAGAGAGAGAGAGAGAGATTGTGAGATAGTGAGAGAGAGAGAGAGAGAGAGAAGGAGAGTGAGAGAGAGAGAGTGTGTTAGAGAGAGAGAGAGATTGTGAGATAGTGAGAGAGAGAGAGAGAGAGAGAGGGAGAGTGAGAGAAAGAGAGTGTGTATGAGAGAGAGAGATTGTGAGATAGTGAGAGAGAGAGAGAGAGAGAGAGAGAGGGAGAGTGAGAGAGAGAGAGTGTGTATGAGAGAGAGAGAGATTGTGAGATAGTGAGAGAGAGAGAGAGAGAGAGGGAGAGTGAGAGAGAGAGAGTGTGTTAGAGAGAGAGAGAGATTGTGAGATAGTGAGAGAGAGTGAGAGAGAGAGGGAGAGTGAGAGAGAGAGAGTGTGTTAGAGAGAGAGAGAGATTGTGAGATAGTGAGAGAGAGAGGGAGAGAGAGAGAAAGAGCACACATTAGCTCTGGTAGGGTTCACTTCATACAGTAGATCCAGTCCCCCAGTGTCGCAAAGTGAAAATCGTCTCAGAAAACAAAATGAATCAGTGGGGGGCTTAATTATGGGTAGCAATACCGGTAATAAATCACAAAGCTCTGTTATATCTGTATTTACAATAAGTGATCGTATCCCTCTCACGGGAGAGGCAGATATGTTTAAAAAGGGTATTTGTGTGTACATATGCATGTGTCTATGTGTATGGGTGTATGGGTGTGTGTGTGTGTGTGTGTGTGTGTGTGTGTGAACGTGCTGTAGCTGATGTGTTCTGATAACAGTTAATAAGCATATGTCACAGTCACTTTTTACCAACAGACGCTTGTAGTGCAGAAAATGGCAGGGAGTGTCCAGCGGATGGCCCCGCCCCCTGTGAGGGTCCTCCCCCAGCGTCTGGCCCCGCCCCCTGTGAGGGTCCTCCCCGCAGCCAGATTTTACTGGCCAAAGAGCCACATGAGTTGCATGGCTGCTCTTAACTGCAAAAGATGCTTAGGGCTTAAAGCACCGCCTTTAGAACAAATCAGAGCTACACAGCAAGAAACATTGGTCTTTCATGTACAAAAGGGAGGGGGATATATTGATATTTTGCAGAGTTTTAGACAGGTTTTGATTATTGCTACTAGAGGCAGTGATGTGAGAGGCTGAGTTGTGGAAAAAGAAGATGAAAAATTGAACATTAGTTCTGGGACCACGCAGAGGCAAAGGCCATTCAGAGAATGGAGATAGAATTTGAAATGAGCTGCATTTGTGTGTGTGTGTGTGTGTGTGTGCATGTGTGTGTGCGCATGCTTGCATGCGTATGTGTGTGTGTGTGTGTGTGTGCATGTGCATGCATGCGTAAGTGTGTGTGTGTGTGTGTGTGTGCGCATGTGCATGCATGCGTAAGTGTGTGTGTGTGAGGGAGTTTTGCAGATTTCTTTTGCAGATGTGTGCGCAGGCCTTTTGGCCTCCATTTTGTAAATTCAATCACTTGGAAAGTGGAAAATGTCAGAGAAGCACAAATAATGTATCACTTCAACTGTGATCCTGCTGAAGAGTGCTGCTTCTGGCCAGAATATTAACAGGGATCAGCTTTGGTTTTGGCTATATTGAGGCCCAGCACTGCCCACAGTAACCTGCCCTCTTGGCTTTAATGGCTTCTCCTTTCAGCATCTCTCTCTCTGTCTGTCTGTCTCTCCCTTACTTTCTAGCTTTTTGCTTTTTTCCTAAAGCCGACTCACCTTCACACAGCTAAGTCCTCTCTCCACAGTCCTCTGCAGGGTTTCCATTGCAAGATCTCCTCTTGAAATCCGACGGACCGCATGAATTTTACATGCCATGATTTTACTCAACAGCACCCAGTACCACCAACCTGTCTTAAAAAGGCATTTCATGTCAAAATGAGCAAATAACAAAAGCCCCCGTGGGCGCTGACGGCACACAGTGTCATTTGGGAGTAGGCGTGTGGTTCTGACAGTATTTTAATAAAAGAGACAATAATTTCATTGCAGCTCTGGGCAAAAGCATTGTCATGTCACAGCCAGTCAACAAATGCACAGCAACAAACAAAGCTGCTCGAAATAAAAAATATTAGTCATGACTGGTCATAAATCAGACAAAAGTAAACTCACTGAATAAATAAACAAACAAATAAATAAATAAAATAATACAAAATGAAGGGAAGAAAAAATTAATTCTTGTGGTGCAGAGGAAGAAGAAGCCTGACGGTAAGATGAAGAAATCATAACTCACTTCAGCAAACAGGGAAAATTAAAACCCTCTTCAAAGCAATTCCAATATCAAATCTGTCTCAGCAACATGCACCATTCAATATGGAGATAAAAGAGGGAGAATTTAATGAGAATACAATAATGGCCATGATGGTAGCTTGTAGCTTGTCACCTCTTCTGGTTGGGATCTAGGAAATGATCCCATGTAGAGGAACCAACACGTTCTAGTGGTGGTGTTCAGGTTTATCTCCTTTATCAGGTTCAGCGGACTCACCCCAGGGGTTACAGTTCACCTCAGAAATTCAATACATGGACAGAGTTCACCCTAACCGTCTGGGTTCCTCACCCTTTGATAGCAACGGGCTGCCTGTGGGTGAGATTCTAGCCTGGGTCCTACTGGCGGAAATAAGCGCTCTGCAGGTGAGCACCAGAAAGATGTGATCAGGGTCACATGATCTGGAGAAAACCCCCCCCCCTTTACCAGGTGGGTAGCATGACACAGTCAAGGGACCTATAACAATGGCAAATGAATACAAGGAACATGAGTTTTTTTTTCTGAATTCAGTCGCAATCACTGAACTAATCATTGAACCGAGATGATCAGAGCGAAGACACGAGGCAGCAATGCAGATCCGGCCCCCGTCTCCCCCCTGGTGCACCATGGGAGCAGCCCTGAACACAATCAGCCAGGGAAGGATCCTGCGGAGATGTCGCTTACGTCCAAAATGCATTCAGAGGACCTCGGTTTCATCAGCTGAGGCTCACAGGGTTTGTGCCAGTGTCGAGATCTTTAATTCTTCACCGAGTTGTTTCTGTCTCTTGTACCAGCTATAAGACATTTGCTTTAATAACTCTATCACAGCTAGATAGCTCGGCCTAAGAAGGATCCAACATTGAACCAGCTGGAATCATGACTATCTCTCTTTTTAAGACCTTACCGAGAAGGCTTTCTCATCATTCACCTTTCAACTATATTGACTTGACAGGGATATTGCTGCACACACACACACACACACACACACACACACACACACACACACACACACACACACACACACACACACACACACACACACACACGCATGCACACACACACACACAGAGCAGAGAACAACTCAGCAGTACTATACATCCCAGAGCTATTAAGTCCTGACAGTATGCAACATTGTACTCTGTCCATCTTCTGTGTTATGAAGGCTCATGGGGCTAACTTAGAAGAAGGAACAGGCCAGGTTTTTAATAGCTTTCTACACCCTACCTGAACACATGCAGGAGAGACTCTGCGGCTGACCTTAATCAATCAGTGTATACCCACACCACGGAGGACACATGAATAGACCACATGGGAGATCAGATTGTCAAGGAAAATTCTGGTAAAAGAGGAAATCAGAATGAGTCTGGTGCCATTAACTCAGGTAGAGATCACACTGATTGTGACTTTCACTCATCACTTGGCAGAAAATGAGAATCCGTGGACCCCCAGGGCAAGCAGAAGACATAAATTAGCCACTCTCCGATATTTGGAACATGCAGTTGAGAAGATTACCTTTTTTTTTTTCTTTGTATTTATTCGCAGGGAAATGCAGCCTTTTCCAAGGTCAGTGGTGAGAGGGGAGAGAGGACTGCGCTGGTATTTTTGGAGAGAGCGTTTTGAAACGACGTCTAGCGAGAGAGAACGAAGGATGATGAAAGCATAAATATGCAGCAGGGAAACAGAGATGAATAAGCGTCTGTGGATAAAATAATACAGCGCTCACAAGCAGGCTGGACTGATGTATTCATTTTCCAGACAGTTACACATTCAGCAGACTACAAAGCTAAACAGTGTCTCAAACAGTCCTTTCACACTGAAGGAGAGAAAGAACATTTGGACTCTAAACCTATCTTTTTGTGTACTTTTTCCTTCATGATGATACAGGAGAAGAGCATTTAGAGCTCTAAGGCCAAGGTTAGGGCATGTTGTTATTGGGGTTTTTGTGCTAAGAGCACAGTTGAGAGTAGAAAGGAGTCAAACCCCATGCCCTCCTGGTCAGAACTCTTTTTTTACAGGACTCTAAAGTGAGCTGTAAGGTGACATGACATCACCGATCATGTGACCTCACTATGGAGCATGGCCTCTTGGGAAATGCTTCTGTATCGCATTTTAGCCAAGCGAACCAATGCGCACTATATCTGGGCAGAGGAAAAAAGCAAGTACTACACACTCCCTCACCTCCAATTCACACACACACACACACACACACACACACACACACACACACACACACACACACACACACACACACGCATTATGCCCACACACCCAGCGGGTCTCTCAGACTGCTTCTCTCTGCTTGTGTCTCTATAAACTCCACTGAACCGCCAGTGGGGCTTTCTGTGTGAAAGGTTTTGGTATAAATTATCTGAGTACAAATAAACCTTGATGAGGCCAAGAGATGTGCAAACCATGGCAAAGAATCTTTAACCTGGCAGTCTCTCTCTCTCTGTCTCCCTGGCTTAGTTTCCGCTGATTCATGGTCTCGCAGCAGTCCCTTCCTCCGAACCCTGCTCTGCTCCTCTCTCTAATGGCCACGGTGTCACCCTGAATGTATAACACCACTAGTGGAAGAAAGTAGGAAAAAAACTTGAGGTAATTTGTTAATGTCTATAACATGGCAATGTCTGGGGCTATTTCCGTCTGCCTGTCAGGGATAAATGTCGCCATATAGAGTAAATCAATCTTTTTGGTAAGGAGATGAAAGGTTAGATAATAAGTTGATATCGAAATTCAAAAGGGAGATGGAGATGAAATTAATGAGTTCATGATTAAGAAGCCCTTTGAATCACACTGTGTATGTGTGTTGACAGTGCTTTGAAGTTCTTACTCAAAGGCCAGTGAGTTGTTAAATCATACACATTTCAAAGTCACTCAGGATGTGGCCTGCCCCTTTCTGGATTCATTCAGTGCAAAAAGCACCCGTTGCATCTGTCAATTTCATCAAACACACCCTTCAGTGCAAAGATGCCCCCATGGATTCCAAATAATACCCACTTCAAACAAACATAAAGCAGTTTAGGCCTTCATGTCCCAAAGCGGATCATTCGAAAAACACATTCAACCTGCACTCACTTTTACCTTAACGGATAATAAACAAAAGGAGTGAAAGTTGTCATCTCAATGCTGCATCTCTGTTGCCTGTATTCTCATGTCAGTTCGTGCCAGCAGGTTCTTTTTGTCTTTTGTGATGTGGTATGCATATCTTCGAGGTAACACTAGCGGAGTGACACTGAATCAAATTTCACCTCCAGCTTGGAGTTCAAACACATTCCATTGCACATCTCTGGGCTGGGAGTGATGATGCAACATCTGGAATAAACATCTGGAAATATCAACAGTGACAGAATCAGAGGAAGAAGCTGTCTGCTGTCTTTGTTAGAAGGAACCATGGTTTGCTCCTCATTAAGGCTCCCAAAATTTTTACGGGAAGGTTGCACTTTCTCACATGATTAGACCTAAAGCATTCTCACATGTACACACAGTCAAACTGCTCACTGCGCATTGCTAAAACCTGATTGGTGCTTAGCGGAGAGATGACATTTTCTTTAGCCCTGCAAAATTTGGACGATCAAATCTCTCTGTGGAACAGACTGAAATGTTCCTGCATCTGTGGTTTGCCCAAAGGCTTATCTCCATCAAGATAATGGTACTTTAAAAGCAGAAGCCTCTTTAGATCTAAACCAGAATGACCTTTAAGTGGGGATGAGAGTGAAGATGAAGGGTCCTTTGGGTTGAATCTCTCTGTGCCTGCATAGCTAATCCACTTGATCTTCTCTGTGCGGCCCATCTGTATGGATCTGTTATCCCGGAAATGAATGTTAGTAGAAAATGCATAGGACATATTTGCTATAAATGATATCAGAAAAGTTTTTTTATGATTTGATCAAAATCATTGTTCAAAAATCACGGATTTAAATAATTCTATAGACATTGAGAATCACTGTGACAAGGAATTGGAGAGAGAGACAAAGTTATTAAGGATGCCAGACTCAGATGAGGGGACAGATGAAATTCAAACCAATTTAATGCAAACCAACTATTTCCTATCACTCTTTTGTAGTTTGGGTAAAGAAACAAAAACGAGAAAGAGAAAAAAGAATTTTAAAAAATCACAAAGCCATTACTGAATTGTTTCCACAGTAATAAAAATCTATTTCTCTTTCTTTTGGGGGAATGAAAATCTATTATGACCAGCTCCCCCACTGCACACCTCACTTGGCTCCCAACCCCCCCCTCTCCCTCAGCCCGCATGCCTATAACTGCTTTACTGGGAGAATACACCAGACAGGCCCATGTATTGGTTTTCAAAACTCGAGCACAATCACACTTTAATTTATTTCCCCAGTCTCTCTGATTCATTTTAGATTGGACGTCAGCCTGGATGATTACCCTCAATCAGGGATGGGTGGAGCAGATGCACTGGCTCCCGGCTTCCTCCCGCCCTGCGGTAAACAGGGCGGACCGCTGTGGACGAGACTGCAGGCTGCGAGACCCGCTGGGTCACTCGTCTCACCCTGCCGTCCTGCTGCTGGCAGCTGCCAATCTCAGCTGAACTCTTTGCGGTATCATTCATCTTCATCTGAAACATGTTCTGTGTGCAAAAAATGCATTTTATTACATTTAATAAAAGTTCAGTGCTGTTAGGTTGTAATTTAGCGGGCATAAATCAAAAAGACGTATTCTGAATTTAAATGTATTTAAGCTGCCTCTCAGAGTACCGCAATCATTGTATAGGTTTGCAAAACCACATGGAGGAACAGACACCTTGAATTGTGTAAATAAACACAAACTGTGTAAATGTTACAAAAAAAAGTAAAATATGACCGTGTCCATGCAAAGACTGGGCACAAGGCATTGCAGACATCTCACGTTCATTGACTCCAACTGTAGGTGTGAAGACCAGGATTCACCCAGTCTAGCAGAACTCTGATCTCACCGAGTGCATCAAATGAGCAGAGCTTGTAGGCTTCCTGCTAAGGTGTGAGGAGAAGTACTGAACACTGGCTCTTCATCAATGGTCCCACGGTCTTGAACAGAAACGAGCTCGTGCTCTACCGTGTCTGCTTGTGTGTAGCGCCAGTCACAGCATTTGTATTGATTAGTCTGTTGGGCCTAAATATGAAACCAACAATGGGCTAAAAATAGCTGATAAATAATGATGAATTTTTCAAAGGAGACCTTGAAACCATTCTCAGGGACTCTTCAAATACAGCACTCGACAGTGTACTGACTTTAAACCTTTTTAAAAGGTTTGAAAATCCAGGTTTAAAACATCGGTTCTCTTCTGCCTATAACCGAGCAATAAGACCAGTTGGTAGCATTTTATTTTATTTTATTGTAATTTTATCTTAAGTAATTTTTCTTTATATAATTGCATCTTTTTAAAATTGCTTTCATTCCTTTATTGTGAAATATCTGTCATACCTTGGGCCACTACCCAGCCAGGAATGCACACATGCAACCTTGAGTCCCTGTCAGTCACAGAGACAGACCTCTTCACACACTCTTCACAGAGACAGACCTCTTCACACGCTCTTCACAGAGACAGACCTCTTCACACACTCTTCACAGAGACAGACCTCTTCACACACTCTTCACAGAGACAGACCACTACACACACTCTTCACAGAGACAGACCTCTTCACACACTCTTCACAGAGACAGACCACTACACACACTATTCACAGAGACAGACCACTACACATGCTCTTCACAGAGACAGACCTCTTTACACACTCTTCACAGAGACAGACCACTACACACACTCTTCACAGAGACTGACCACTACACACACTCTTCACAGAGACAGACCACTACACACGCTCTTCACAGAGACAGACCTCTTCACACACTCTTCAGAGACAGACCTCTTCACACACTCTTCACAAAGACTGACCTCTTCACACACACTTCACAGAGACAGACCACTACACACACTCTTCACAGAGACAGACCACTACACACACTCTTCACAGAGACAGACCTCTTCACACACTCTTCACAGAGAAAGACCTCTACACACACTCTTCACAGAGACAGACCTCTACACACACTCTTCACAGAGAAAGACCACTACACACACTCTTCACAGAGACAGACCTCTTCACACTCTTCACAGAGACAGACCACTACACACACTATTCACAGAGACAGACCTCTTCACACACTCTTCACAGAGAAAGACCACTACACACACTCTTCACAGAGACAGACCACTACACACACTCTTCAAAGAGACAGACCACTACACACACTCTTCACAGAGACAGACCACTACACACGCTCTTCACAGAGACAGACCACTACACACACTCTTCAAAGAGACAGACCTCTTCACACACTCTTCACAGAGACAGACCACTACACACACTCCTCCACTGTCAATCACCTACGCATTAGTTATTCCATTCACATTTCATTTTCACTTCACTTTTCCTATTTAAACCCCACAAGTGCCAAACTTTGTTCTGGATTTTATTTAACGCCCTTTGTATGCCGTTTAGCCAGTGTCTTTGTTTTTTCTGAATAAATGCACTTTCTGTTTTTGCTCCATTCATGCCTCACTGCGGTGTTAACATGTCACAGAATGCAAAGCCCAAGGAAGCGAGAGCAGTACCAGTCCGTTGCTCCAGGGCACCATGAAAGGTGGGCAGCAACAGATGCTGGCTGACCAGAATCAGGAAATTCACCACCTTCTCTCCAGCTGTCTTCGCAGTTTCCTCGGCAGGAGTTCAGCCCTCCTCAGGGTATTCGTCCTATCACATCGCTACACCTGAGTTTTATGTTGGAGACCCAAAGGGCTGCATGTCTTTTCTTGAGCAGTGTGAACTATATTTGGATTATGCCGAATCATGCCAAGATGGTGTTTGTCATCATTAGGCTCTTTGTGAGGGCTAAGGCCTGGGGCACTTTGCTGATGACCACCAACTCACTGCTGAGCTACCCTGACATAGGGCACCAGCTTTAGGTAGTCTTCCATCGTCCAATCAGGGTAGAGTCTGTATGGCCACTGCTTTTTGGTTTAATGAAGAGGCATTGTTGGATGTGTGTGGGGGGGGGGGGGGGGGTCTGTGCGGGGACCACCAGGCAGAGCTCACCTGTAGGGAGCAGGCTGGTACCCTTGATGCTGTCATAGACTGCATAGATCTTTTACAAACAACACCTGGAGGAGAAACATCTCACCCTTCACAATAAATCTCCACCTCTCACATCCAGCCCCCCAGTGAATGAACAACTGTAAATGTAAATGTGCCATATTTTGTCAATTGTGATTCCCACCCCAATCGAAATTTCTCCTCCGCATTTACCCATCTGTGCAGTTAGAACACACACACACACTAGTGATTACTAGGGGGCTGTGGATCACATGTGCCCAGAGCGGTGGGCAGCCCTAGCCACATGCCCAGGGAGCAGTTGGGGTTAGGTGTCTTGCTCAAGGGCACTTCAGTCATGGCCTCAGGCCTGGGAATAGAACCCACAACCCTCTGGTCACAAGGCCAGTTCCCCACCACCAGACCATGACTGCCCACTGTCCCAGGTAGAGCCCGTGGAGCTGGGATGGACACACTTGTCCTCCAGGGAGAAAAGGAGATGTGCATGGCTGCTCCTCTGCCTTTACTGCATTGGTTCAGATCATGAGCTATCGGCCTGTTCTCTTCCCTCCCTACACCAGAGCTGCACCCCCACCCCCTCCCCTTTAACTGTGCATGTGCTGGATGGAGGACCTGGTTCAATATCTACCCCCTTTCCCAGAATGAGAATTCAATTATGGAACAGTGCATTTAATAGACCCTGGTCCAGGGTTATATTAACCCCTCCACCTTGACTGCCTTTGCTAGCATCTTCTTTGTAAAAAACGATGGTGGGCTCTGGCCTTGTGTAGATTGCGTAGGGGTCTAAAATGCAATCTTCATAATTTACCCTTACCGCCTGCCCCAAGGCCCAGCACCCTTAAAACCCTTAAAGGTTGAGAGGGTTGACGAAATATGCTAAGCTAAGCAGCATATATGACCTGATCAGGGTTAGAGAACGTAATCAATGCAAAACCACTATAAATACACCGTTCTCTTGTATCGCCTAGTCTTGGGTGCTCCTGTGTGTTTCAGGCATTCATTAACGAGGTCCTCCAGGAGTTCTGGGGTATCATCATTTATCTCAATGACATCTTGATCTATTTACTGTCCCTTGACCAACATCTCCGTGACATAGCTCAAGTCAGTGGCCTATTATTCAAAGAAACTGTTAGAAAAGAGCAGACCTACAGCACAGAGGATTGAGAGCTACTATCCAAGGAGACACAAGCTGAAGGGGCCCATCATACTTCTGTGGTCACTACAGATCACAAGAACTTACAGTATCTCCAGACCCCCAAGCATCTAAATGCCAGACAAATCAGATGATTTACTTCTAACAATTTCAACTTCATCACTATATACAGCCCTGGCTCCAAAAACACCAAGGCCAATGTCATCTCCTGTCAGTCAAATCCAGAGGCAACGCCCAGCAGCCAGGGACCCATCCGGCTTCCCTCATAAGAGCTTCATAAGAGCCACGGACTGAAACCTGGATTAAGACAAGGAAAGAGCCAACCCTCATCCTCAGGTTCCAGGCCACTAGATGTACATCTCTCTCCAGTGTTGCTCCACTCTCATAACATGGGCCCACGCCTCCTTGGGGACTGGGTGTACAGAAGCTTGATTTTGCTGGAGTTGAGCTTCGAGTGGTGGGCTGACAGTCAAGCATTCGGAGATACACCTGAAAGCCTGAGTGTCAGAAGATGGGAAAGAAAGAACTAGCTGGGATTCGTCAGCATAATAGTGGTAGGAGAAGCCATGAGAAGATATTCCCAAGAGAGCAAGTATACAAAGAGACGAAGACCTTGCACTGAGCCCGAGGTGACACTGGTGGAGAGTCTACATGGATTAGATGTAGATCTTCCCCTCCAGATGTGGAACCTACCCTCCAGACAGGACGGAAACCATTTCCATGTGGAGCCAGTCATGCCAAGGGTGGAGAGGAGGATGTTGTGGTTTACTGTGTCAAAGGCCGCCAAAAGGTCCAGAAGAATCAATACAATTTGGCAGTTTTGGCAGCATGACATTTTTCCTGTCACTGCTACGAAGGTTGTTTCAGCAGAATGTCCCATTTTGTAGGCAGACTGATTTGGATTATAGGGCTGATCCTGGTCAAGGAAAAAAGATGTCTCATCTAGTCCTGTCCAGACCTGTCAGTCATGTCTTTGTTTTGTGTTTCTACAGTATGTGCTCATGCTTTGGTTTTCCGATGTGTTCTCCTATCGCACCCGTTAATTTGTAACCAATCCCCTTGTATTAGTTGTCACCTGTTTCTAGTTTAATCCCTCGTTAGTCCTTTGTATTTAAACCCTGTGTTTTCTGTATTTTGGTGCTTGTCTACTTGTGTTTGTGTCTGTGTATGGTAAAGTTTATTCAGTTCTTTTCTTTCAGAATATATTCTGAATCACAGAATGGTAGTTTTGCCTCAATGTCTGGATTCACTGATATGACCATAGACCGCGCTAATGACTATCTATTTGGATTTGCCGTGAATATATCTCTCTCCTCTCTGCATTAACATCTGCCTCCTCATCACTCCATGACACCACCAGTGTTACAATAGGTAACTGATTGTAGACTGCTCATTCAAGATGTTTTGAGAAGACAGTGAAGTGATACTGGTCTGTAATTGCGTCATGAGGCGTCATGCAGCTCAACCACGGAAACTTCCAGAATTCCATGTATCAGCTGTCCCGTTCCACCTCTCCTCAGTATTAGCACACACCTGTTTCATATAACACAGCTATTATAAATACCTGAACTCCCCCACCCCACCCCCCCCCCCCCCCCCCCATACACCTTGTTTTTGGAAAACATACCAAATGTGTTTATTCTGATTTCAGTTTGTCTTTATGGTTTGACCCGGTTTGTATGTTTCTTGTCTCTTTTGGATCACCCCTTTTGTACGTCTGTCTGCCTGCCTTATGCTGTTTTCAGATTAACCTGACCTGGACCTGGTTTTTGACCTTGAAATTGCATTATGCCTTTTCCCCCTCTACCTGGTTTATACCCTTGCTTTGAGGGACCACACTCTTGTCAATAAACCCTACTGTTTTAAATCTGTGTTCATCTGCGAAGTAGTATATACATGCCATCATGATGAGAAAAGAAACAAGAGAGCTGGATATAGTGGTATGAACACTCATGGGAATGAGATAACTGGGAGCAGAAAAGAAGGATCTGCAGTTTGCTGCAACATTTTCCTCAAAGAAGGCCATAAAATCCTCTGGAGTAATACAGGAGGGAGAGACGGGAGGCGTAATGAGAGAAGAAAAATACTCAAGCACTCAGATGCTGATGAATCAAATTTTCCTCTGTAGTAGAATCACTTTGCAGATGTTACTTCTAGTAAGAACCTGGAAAGCCTAGACTGGTATTAGCTGAGGTCTGAATCTTGGTCTGTTTTCCTCCACCACCTCTCTGTGGGTTTTAGTTCTCCTTTGTGGCAACACAGTGCTTCCATTAGCCAGGCAGGTGAGGCAGGTCTTGGTGGTCTGGAGGAAAGAGGGCACAGAAGATGTGTTGATGAGGAGAGTATAAAAAGGAAAGTATTAGTAACTGTATCCAGGGAGAGAGACAGAAGCGAGGTAAGGTGAGGAAGGTTAGACAATATAATAGAAGCAAGGGAGGATGGAGTGATGGAGAACAGACTGCAACAGAAGGAGGAGGAACACATGGGGGAGGTGTGAATAGAAACTGTAGGGAGGAAGAGAGGATAGAGAGTGATGGTGTGAGAGGTGGAGGGGGGGGACTGTGATGTCCAGTGTTGTGGTGCCTGCTCTGAGTCGGTGTAGACTGGTTAAAGGTGTGAGGAAGTAGTAACTGTGGAAGGATGCAGGAGGAATGAAGCTCGTCTGATGGAAGGTTAACGTCCCCAAGGAGAACGATGGGGAATAAACTCAGGAGGGTATTAAACTTGTCATTTAAGCTAACTAAGGAACTCTACTGCCCTAGAGGTCAGTGGTGTTGCAGTGTCTATGATAAGTATAATGAGATTGAGATGTCTAGTGTCTGTAGAAGAACTAGAAGAACGCATTATGAAAGCCTTCTACAGATGTTTGTAACTAGATCCAGACAAAATCCTCAAATTTAAAGGAATCTAAGACATCAGTAATAAAAAAAAAACAAAGTTCACAACATCAGACAGTAATACCACTATTCTCCAATGTCAACTGATTTTCTAATATGATGTATTCTGTATTGCGAATACTTTTTGGCGATATAGAGTACCTGCCCTGGCCAGAGTACACCCAGAACTCTGCGCAGCACACCTTCACTGGGTTCACCCCACTGGACTGCTTCTTGGTGAATTAAGCCTCTGCTGTGTTCCTGCAACCTACCTACCACCAATCTCTCTGTGGTGGTGTCCTAGTTTTAGCAGAGTAAGAGAGTCCATCTTCATCTGCCACGCTATCATGGACTACAGAAGTAAAGCAGATCAGTATCATGGAAGCACTGCCATGTATCAGCCTATAGATTTGTGTGGCCACCACAAACACACGCATTTGGTCACCTACCAGGTCAACCTACCTTTGGGTATCTGGGTGTCCACCACCGTTCATGTGTTTGCCTGCAAGGTAGTTGCCACATGTCCCCAGAAAAAGAACTCTGGGCCCCTGCTCCCATATAACCAGTGTTAATTTTGTTGACGAATCATTTTCGTCATAGTTTTCGTCAACGAACCTTTTTTTCATGACGAAAACGAGATGATAACTAAATAAAAACCATACGAAGGGATAAAAACGATGACGAAATTAATGGACATTTTCGTCAACGAATAAAATCGAGACGAAAATATCGGCCAGCGACGACATTCAATCATACCTGATTTAGTTTAGTGAAAGGTAGGGATAAGTTAAGAAAAGATCCAACTGTAACTACTTTAGCGTACACGGAGAGGCGGGACAAACCGGGTAACCGTCCAATCAGAACTAACATCTTCACATTGCACAGAACCTGGTAAGACCATACCAGCCTGTGAACTGTGGCCTGTGAACTGTGGCTCATGAAATTCAACTTGAAGTTAACTCGACAATGTCAGCAGGGAGAAAGATAAGAGGCAATATATGGACACATTTCTCCTTTGACTTTGAGAAAAAGAAGACGGTGTGTAAACCATGTGGGACAATGATGTCGGGAAAAATACGACAAATGAAACAACATCTGCGGGCTATGGCATTGTTGTTTTTACGGCACCCAGTTTTATACAGAATGTAATATACATTGTTCATAACAAACTCTTTTTTAAGTTTTTTAGGTAGAGCGGGCCTACTGGTCATCAATCTAATGATAACACAGGTCAACAAAAAAAAAATATATTTTACTGGTGTCCAAAATATTTTAATGAATTTGGGGTATTTTTGGGGTGCTGATTCTGAATATGCTATCAGTTTTGCCAGATTGGCTCAAGTTTTTGAGATTTTTGGTATCTTATTTATAGCACTTGTTGGTAAATGCGACGCATCATCTCATTAACTTCTTGGGATTAGTACTTGAACTGAGCAGTTCTCAATATAGTTTTTTGTTTATTAGTGTTCTAAAAGTTTGTTCATAGCTTGATTTTTGCACTAACTTTATGTTGTTGTCTATTTTCCAGTGAAAAGCATGAACTCATCAAGAAGAAGTTGTCTTAACGATCCAGACACATTCTGTTACATTTGTGGTGAATATACACTGCAAAAACATAGAAGAAACATAACAGACTTCATAAAAAAGTGTATTTGGCCTATTTTAAATAAAATTAAATAAAATAAAGTTAATGCGCGTGTAGCAAATTACGTCTTTTTTTTTACACATTTCACGAAAAATCTCAAAAACTTGAGCCAATCTGGCAAAACTGATGACATATTCAGAATCAGCACCCCAAAGTTACCCTAAATTCGTTGAAATATCTTTGGCCCCAAAAATGCTGTTGACCTGTGTAATTAGTCGACTAAAACTAGACTAAGACTAAAAACAAATACAATGACTAAATTATGACTAAAACTAAATGACATTTTAGTCAAAAGACTAAGACTAAAACAAAATCAAAAATTGCTGTCAAAATTAACACTGCATGCAACATTGGGGGAGCTCCAGCCTACACCATGAACAGGCTACTGGACTCCAGAAGTCACCAGGGAGAACTCCAATACCTGATCGATGGGGAGGGGTGTGAAAGAGGAGAGAAGCTCGATATTGGCCAATCAGATCCTGGACCCCGGCTTGGTGACAGACTTCAACCGGGCTCATTCGCCTGCTCCTTGCCAACTGGACTGCCCCTAGATCTTAGGCAGGCTCTTGGGTTAGGGTTAGTCATTACTGACACCCAGCCATTACCCTGCCAAGAACACACACACTACCTTCAAACCCCCATCAAACTCAAACAATCTCAATCAATCACTTATTATTTGATCTGTTCACCTGTTGGACCCATTTAATGTCCACAGGTGTGGAACTCATCATTTAAGTTATGTGGAGCACGTCACTTTGTAGCCTGCTACAAATAAATGCCAAGTTACTTGCTTATGCTTCTGCATAATTCTGGGCTTTATTTTGAGTCTTTTGTATTTTATTTTTTTGACAATTTCTCTTTCTAAATAAACACATTGCCTATGTTTTTCAACCTTTTGTCAAACGTGTCAATGTTGAATTGCCTTGTGTATGTGTAACCAGGGCCCTTTTTAGCCTGACTCTGTGTTGCGTTTAAGGAGATAGAGAGGACCACGACAGAATCTGCATCAGTTCATTCTGCAGGAGATACAGTAGAGCAGGAAAACAGCATTAGACAGCAATCGCCCCGCCGATTTACCTCAGGCGCCAGCATGTAAAACAAAAGAGGGCGAAGCTGATGCTTCAAGATGACTCCTTCAAAATATGAGTCCCCTGTGTTTTATTGGCAAATTCAGTGCAGCAGTAGTCTTTATGGCCAGCGGGCAGTCATGGCCTTGCGGTTAGGGAACTGGTCTTGTGACCGGAGGGTCGTGGGTTCGATTCCCAGACAGGCCATGACTGAGGTGCCCTTGAGCAAGGCACCTAACCCCAACTGCTCCCTGGGCGCCAGGGCTAGGCCTGACCACTGCTCTGGGCATGTGTGATCCACAGCCCCCTAGTAACCACTAGTGTGTTTGTGTGTGTTCTGACTGCACAGATGGGTTAAAAGCGGAGGACAAATTTCGATTGGGGTGTAAAAATCACAATTTACAAAATATGGCACTTTTTTTTATATATAAATTAAACAATGAGTTGGCAAAACATCCAGTTGACAGTGAAACATCCATATTAATCTCGCTATATATGAAGCATGCTATAACCTATAAACATGTTATGCACACAAACTTCATTGCTTTATAAGAATCTTTAGTCCTTTCCAATATTCCACATCATGTAACAAATCATATCTTACTCATTGCACCAACACTGAGGTTGTGTTGTGACTCTCCTTGATGAAGACTCATGGTGAAATGTGTTGAGATATTCTTTGTCCACAGCCAAATCTAAATAAAGGCTATGTAATTTAATGAAGAGGATAGATGTACTATTATTAAGGTTTCTGAATCCATTCATAGAGCACCTTCCAAGATAAGATATGAAAATACTTTATTGATCCCCAAGGAAATTGAAGAATCTAGGTTTGTATGATTGTTTGCCTAGTAGGCCTATAGTTCCTTTCTGAATTTAAGCTTTAGTTTTCTTGGAACACTGTGTGACTAATTTCTAGGAGAACACGGGACTGTTGTAGAATAATAACAGGGTGATGATGGAGGGTTAGGAGTGCATCCAGCTTGGCTTGTACAGCTGTGTTTGTGGAATGAAACACACGTCCAGATGAACATGAAAACATACAGGATGTGTAATGCGGAGCGGTCACGAGGCGGATGCATTCGCTCAGAGGAGTGAGATTCATCAGGGGAAGATTCAATATCATAGTCATTAAGACAGTTCAGGGTCAGGTTATCAACATGAAGATATCCGGAGCACACAATACACGGGAAACAATAAACACAACAACTAAGAACAACAGGCCTGAAAGAAGCTCAAACGCTAACAGCAGGAACAAAGGCTTAGCACGATCGGCACAGATATAGAGTAAACACAGGGTTTAAATAGGCAAGCAAATGAGGGAATAACAAAGAACAGGTGGTAGCACTAATGAGTACGGAACATAACTCAGAACAGAAAAAAAGCACATGGAATAAAATCAGGATGTAAAGCAAAACACATGTAACCAAGGAAACCGGGAAGCAAAGGAGAAAGGGAGGGGCCAACATATTTGAATATGCTCTGAGTCTCTGTCAGCGAAGGAATAATACATTTAGTTAGTATTAGTTCAAGGTAAGTGTTTTAGGATGTTTCAGACATGTTTCTCTCAGTAAACACAGAAACAATTTAACACTGCCACTGTTTCAGATGTTTACAGTAAAAACGAATAGCCAGAATCAATTTCTTCAATTAAATCTGGCAGATATTTTTGTTAAGAGGTATATGTGATTTTCTCGTCTTATGATCTTTTATTTATTATTATATCTCCAGAAATTTCATACATCATGAACGTAAATTTTATCACAGACCCTTGGGTTCTGCTTTATCTTTTCACATTTTATCTCTTTTGAAGGACAGTTATTTGCAACAAAAATAAAAGCAAGGCAAACATTCCTGTCACAATATGACGTTTCTACATTCTAACATTTCTAGTTATCTAGTGTATGCTCTTCTACGTGTTTATTTGTAGCTGTGTGTAAGTGTGAGCGTGGGCGTATGTATGCTTGCGTTCAAAATTTAGCTCTGTACTCCATTTTTGGTGTTTGAATGGTTGGCTTCTTACATGGTGGTGAAAAACCAACAGTTGCTGATCTAAGTGACTAAAGTTCCCACAAAACTGTTTGCACTTAATTCAGACATGCAGTCAGCATGGCAGTTAGGGATGTGTTTATGGACCGTCTCTTTGAACTGAATTATCCAGTGTGTTTTAGTTGCATGCAAATATATTCACATATTTAGCAAAAAAGGATTAAATGGTAGGTAGGCATGAACCAAAAGGCAGAAAATGCATTTCTTCAGAGTCCATGACTACAGGCAAATGTCTCTTGGCAGACTTTTTGTTTCAGCTCAGTGGTTCTGGCACAAAATGAGAGACAGCACCATCGCCAGTGGCCCCTCTTATCAGACACATCCACATTGCTAGCTGAGCAGTGCTTAGCCTGCGCGGCCCAGCCGCCAATATCTTTAACAGCATTAGGAAAATCTCCTGTGGATATCAGAATCATAACACCGGAGCGAGTATGCATTATACGTGCCTCGTAGCACAGACGTGTCGATACTGAGGTAGGCCTGGAACTAGATGATGATCATTCTGCTTTCTTGTGACAGAATCATGCTTGTATCACAAGCCAAACGGTTATTTGTGGGCAAGAGGAATAGAGCATTCACTAATGGATCTTCTGCTCTATCTAGTAAATCAGAACATAGTTATTCCTTTTATTACTCAAGGTATTTAACTCCGAGGCATAGTGAAATAACTTTACATTCTGACTTACCTGGAATGTGATTAGTTGCATTCCTTCAGCACATTAGCAAAATAACACAATGACTTTGCTAAATATAGGCTAGGCATTAAAGGTTTGTTACTGATCATTACATGAATTTAACATAATTTATTTTTGTGTACATGGAGCTTCTGCAGTGGAGTGGTGCTCGTGGAGTCACACAGTAGTGGGGTTTGCTTGTAGAGTCACTATGCAGTGAGGTGGTGTTTGTAGAATTAGTGAAATGTGCTAGCAATGCAGCACTTTAACCCTAGAAATAAATATGACTCAGCAGACCCACTCTTCTCTGTGTGTGTGTGTGTGTGTGTGTGTGTGTGTGTGTGTGTGTGTGTGTGTGTGTGTGTGTGTGTGTGCGTGTGTGCGTGTGTGTTAGCTCCACATTGTTTTTCTGTCACATGCTCCAACACCTGGACTTCAGCGAAGTGCTCACCACTTCCCTGTGTGTGTGTGTGTGTGTGTGTGTACCTGGTGTGGCGGAGTGCTCTCCACTCTGCTCTGTTTATGCTCGTCCTATTGTGTCAGCATATTCCAATACGCCAGTGCAGATATGAAGCTGCTTATGACTTGGGCAGCATTAATAGGCAAAATGCAACTCATAGCCAATGGCTGTGGCATCGGTTTGTGCCCAGGGAAAGCAAGTCTGCAGAATTTAAAAGTCTTACAGTGGGCAATGTATGCATGAAACCATAGAGTTATGCTTAGATAATCCTCCCCCACCCCGCCCACACCCCCCACACACACACCCCATCGCCACCTCTATGAGGGGGAACCTCTCCATTAGTCACATTACACATTACCATCTCATTACTATAGATGGGGTTATAGGGAAATGAAGCATTAGGCATAATGCAGCAGGGAAATGGTTTGTGGCTACACACCAGGTGTTATGCATCTGACTCTATTACTGAAGAGGCTATTATGGCAAATACAAAAAACCGTCATATTTTTAGTGAATTTTCACATACTGTCTTGGGAACAAAGACAGAAAATAGACAAAAACCCCTCTGTAGTTCAAAATAAGCTAAAATACACAAGGTCAGATATAGAATGGAAGGTCAACAACTTTTGTTAGCAAAAGGAAAGTTATTTCCAGCAAAAACAAACAGTGAAAGAACTGAGTTCTTCATAGCTGGCCACCAAACATGCATCTGCATTTTAGAATGGCTGTTTTTAATTGTTGTGTAGCATCTAGAACCAGGAACAGACAATTATACTGTAGAAATTACTGTAGGAAAGATACGAACATTAGAACTACTGAAGGACATGCTAGAAGCACAGAGAAGCATATTTCATAATCAGAATAATTATTGAATTCCCCAATTGAATTCTTTAATTCCGTAATTCTCATCTACAAAGATGGTTACTGGTATCCCTGTGTTTAGCATAAAATTGTTTGTAGTCTTATATACTTATATGTCTTGCCCTTGATGTAATCACTGGAGATATCTGGCTCAAATGATCTCTTTAGCTAGATCATGGCAGTCAGTCAATGAATGCCAGACAAAACCGAACGCCCGTCTTAGCCTGTTTAATGGCCTTATCCTTTATAGATTCATCAGGCTTTGCTCTAAAAGGATGATTTCGATTAAATTCAACACTTTCCATCGTTTAAGTGACTGTTATTTATTCCACCATTTATGTATGATGTTGTTTTGCTGCCAATGAAAATAATATATAAACCCTTCAGCATGTAATTATTACAAAATGTCATGTTGTAATTCTGAAAAATACTGTATTTTGTAATTGTTAGAAAGCATGTCGTTAAAACGACATATGATTATGAGAAAGAACATCTTGTTATAGGCAAGGCAAGTCAAGATAACTTTAGTGCTTTTATAATGAGAAAGTATCTCGTCATTACGAGTATGTCATAATTACGAGATGTCAAATATTTAATATTTCTGAAATTAGTTGCAGTGATGCATTATCTGTAGATATTCGTAAGGTATTAAACAAGGTCCATCGTCTTTTTGGACTTAGTGGTGCGGTTGGTTGAATTAATTACATCTTCATATTTGACTTAAGTCACAGTGAAATCTTTCGCTGAGCAGCACAGAAGGTATATTTTTATATTCGAACTCTACGAAGCTTTAACAAAGGTCACAATTAATATTGAAGTAAAAATCTGTCGGGGCTCGTGGTTGTGTCATTCATCAGACAGCATGTTCAGTGGTAGGTAAGGCAAACTTCAATATCTTAAATGTCCGCATGCTAGGTTTGTTATCATGCAAAACATTTATTATAGGGGGGTCTAACTGAATTTTCTTTTTGGTAATAATGACATGCTGAAAGGTTTATTTTTTTTCCTTTTTCCTTGACAGCAATAGGCCACTGTTTGAACTGTAGAGAAGATGTGAAAGAAATTCTGATCCAATGACTCTTTATTAGCAACACACAAGCTAACAGAACACTGACTATCACTGACCACATAAAAGCACAGGGAAGGATAACCAATATGCAGTAATTAAATCCAGTCAACACTACCTCAAGACACAGCTAACTGCACTGGTCACGCGCACACACTGACACTGATTACAGACACATTTTTGTCCCTATGAATCCCTATGGAAGTCGTGGGAGACACAGGAGACCTAAAGTCAAATAAGAAGCCCAGTTGTGTTTGCACTAGAGCATTGTGGGGTTCTGCTGCCAGAGCATCACGAGGGTGGAGTGGGTCCAGAGGTGTGCTGGAGGCAGGCAGCAAGCCCACTGCGCTGCTGTTCTGGGTGCGGGGCGGTGCCCCCGGCGTGCGAGACGCAACGGAGACGCCGTCCTCCGGGGAACAGTGCACGGTGATGGCACCCTCTGGAGAGCAGGGAAGACATGTCTGGATGGTGTCTTTCATGCCAGAACAGGAGGCTGGGTGACTGCTGGGGGACACGCAGAGATGGAAGGCCCTCGACGGTTCATCGCAGACCCACAGATCTTCCCTCATGGGGGAGGGGAAAGGCCTAGTGGATCCGACAAGGCACGCGCAGGTGCACACAGGCTCTCCAAAGAAATCATTGGATGCCCCCTCCCAGAAGACTTAGGAAGCAGGCAGCAGGACAGGGACATGCAACAGCCTTCTTAAGGGCTCCCAGTGTTTAATGTCTACTAATATCACGGGGAGCTGCTCGAAATGGCACAGACACCAATGTGGATACTCAAGGACACCTACCTGGGCTCTTACCTGGGCTCTTATCGTTAGCGAAGCACGGTGGTGGGCGATGACACGGCCTTGTTTCCAGAGCTCCCTGGCATTTGGTCTTTCCCACGTCCATCCTGTTGGCTGCTTTGTCACTGCGTTCATTGAGGTTTGGTCCTTCTGTGACGCTGAGTGGGTGCAAGACAGAAGTGCTGTCACTGAAGGGCAAGTCTAGCACTGGGCAATATAGGAGCAATCCTGACAATCCCCATCCAGTTCAGATGAAAATATACATCATCAGATGGAGTTCTGTAGTTCTGTATTTCTCAACAGAGCTTTCAGAAACAGAACTGTCTGAAAACCTCCATTTTCAAGCCACAAACCAGTTCAATTCCCTAAAAATGAGTCATGTTGAACTTCGTTCAGTAAGAACTGACTTTTTCTGACAGTTTGTTGTTATTAAAAAGTTCTGAGATAATTTAAATCACTTAGAGTTGCCCAGGCTCTCTTGTAAAGCAGTCTACGAATGCTGCCTTAGAACAAACAATTAAAAACATATCTAGTTACCATTTCAAAGGTAGTGTGTGTCTGTGAAATGGGTTTACTGCACTTTTAGGAGAACTCAAAATTATTTCATTAATAATGAAATCCTCCCTGAACTCTGTGATACCAAAATCCATTTTTCATGAAGTAAACCACAAGTTTGTGTGCGATCTATAAATAAATTGAAAAAAGAGATTGTTAAATGAAAGGCACAAAGGAAAGTTGTTAATAAGATGCTAAGCTCCTCAAATGGTTCTCTGCATGAAGACAGGATTGGTTTTCTCATAGAGTCTTAAATCTAGTACAGTCTATTATTCTTTTGAAAATATCTCCAAAGCTATTGAGTCACTTGTTTAAGTAACACAATGTTTATTTGTTTGCTCTGAAATCATCTCTAATAATCTTCATAGTAGTGTGCTGCCATGTCAACCATTATTAAACATGAAAGCAAAACAAAAAGAACACACAAACATCTGCTTACGCTCACACACACACACACACACACACACGAACATATGCTGACTGATCTGCAGTAATGTCCATGGTAACAACAACAACAAATAGCTACAGATGTATTGTTCATGACTTGTCAGCTAAGCACAATGATTGAGTCAGAGGCGAGGCCCTTATCAGAGGCCTTCACATGTGCGCACTGAAGAGTTTACACAGCCATCACTGTATTTGGCCTGATTGCAAATACAATGTGCATCATCCAATACAATTCAAAAAAGACAATAAAGTTGCCACGGCAAATGTAAAAACCACCACCACAGCAGGCTGCGGCATCATAACGAGTCGATGTGAACGCTCGGCAGTAATTCGGTGTTTTCGTCATCGACGGCAGCCGTGCTTACACAGGCCCACGTACAGGGGACGATTTGGCACGGTGGACAAGAGTGCTCAGGAAACCAATCAAAGCTGTTGAACCAAAGAAAAAAAATCAAGGCTATTTAAATAGATGGTGTCTGACCTGAGAGAGCAGATGCTGCTGTCTGAGCACTGCAACACATATATGTAGCGCCAGCGGCTTTACTCAAAATCCTGGGGAAAAGACCAGAGATGGATTTCTTCCTGAGAGGTGAGAGGTTCTATTACCCCTTATCTGGCACTTAGTGCTCTGCCCCAAGCAAGGTTAATTGAGCAAATGGTAATAGAATCTGTGTACAGGAGGAGAAAAGCACCATCATTTGGGCTGAAAAACAAACAGAATATTTAAAGACAATTGTAATCTTTAAAGCGTATATTTCACCCATTAGTACTGCGCAAATAGGATAAAACCAGCATCCTACAATCGTGTTTAAGATTACTTACTGGATATTAGTTCTCTCAAAATATAGAAACTAGCAGTCAACCAGCTGCCTGTAAATAAACTAAAGTGGCGATTCGTTTTACAGAGCACTGTCTGGAGAGCAACTGCCATGTGTCTAGAGAGATCTTCTGTCTGTAGAAGTGCTGACCAAGCTTCTACCATCTCATCAATACATTAAATAAGAGTCATTAGGGCTTCCAACTACTAGCCTCCCACTTCTCACTCGCAATCCTTCACCCGAAGCCAAGATATCCATCCATTAGGAACGACTGGGCTGGGTTGATCCCCTGGGTTATCCTCTCATCTCTTTGCACGCGGCACCAAGCTATCAGCACTCAGGCTTAAACCTAAACAAGCCCAGAACACAGCAGGCAACACCTTCCTCCTGCAGAGATAAAGCTAACATGGCTAATGCTGTCAAAAGCTGTTCATTAGCACTGGTGCTTCGCTGTTAGAGGTGACGTTACAGTGTGAACTAATGAGAAGAGCCACTTCAAAACAAATTCATGAGATGTTTTTTTTTTGCATTTCTATAAAATATTCAAACATCAGCATTTTCAAGCAATGTGAGAAGTGTTTATGACTTTTTATGAGAAATCAGAAAGAAAAACCATATGACTGCGTTTATAAAAATATAAGCAGAGTAGGCTACAGATGTCTTTGTAGTATGTCAAGTTTTCCTTGCACTAATGTACACTAATACAATCCTTTTTACCTAATGGGTCACTGCAGTGGTCATATCTGTTATACACATTTTTTGTTCTTTATAAATGCGTAAAATAAACATATTAAAGTGCTTTTGACATGTTATAGAATAACTGGGATAACTTAACTGTGAGTATATAGGGACACAATATAAGGTTGTAGAAGGTATGGAGAAAAACTATGTTAGCAAATATCTCAAGTCAACCCTAGCTACTAACATGATATTCAATAAACTGACTGTTCAATAATGGGTGGTTTTTCATTTTTAGGCGTGCCTAGGGCATTCTCAACACTCAACAGCTGCCATAACTACCTTCTGACATATAAATGTACTGTTAGACTTTGAAAAAGACTTGAATTCCTTTGGCTGTCTGGGTTCTGTTATAATTAATTCATGACTTCAAGTTACACAACTAAATTGAGTAAAGAACACTCCAGGACAACAGAAGCCTTCAGATCTTCTGCTATTTTTGAGTAAACACATTGGCTAAGCTAGGTTGTTTAGCTTTTGCTCTGAGACATACATTCGAGAAATATAAGGTATTCAACATATATCCAGTGGACAATAGGAATTTGGATTCAACACATCCTCCCCCTTGGGTGCATATTTGCATTTGTGCAGAAGTAATAGTTTAGCTTGTTACTCCATCTTGTCTTTCACTATGTCGTTATTTGCTGTCTTATGACCAACTCAACAGTTATGACTGCGTGAGTGAATGTTGTGGACAGTAGAGGACAGTAATATGTTTGTTTACTCATTCCATGGTCAGCTTTATTCTCAGAGATCATTTGCTTAACTAACCATTTCTGTCTCCCGATGGGCATACGGGCAAAAAAAAAAAAAAAAAAACCTTATGTAGTTTTTCACACATACACATTACCTGTCTATCTGTCGGTCTGTCTATCTGTTTGATACACTGGCCTTTTTTTGGAGGTCACAGACATGTTCCTCCAGACTGGCCTCGGGGTACTGGTAGGAGGCAGATGGATCATGGCCAGGCTCTTTTGCATTCTGCCTGTGTGTCAGTGTCTGCTAGGGTGTATCCATGTGTTACAGATGGGGAGTGTGCCAGATAAACTGCTCCAGTGACAGGCCCATGATACCCACTCTCAAACCCCCCCTCCCCTCTCTTCTGCTCTCTTAAATTCCCCCAGCCTAGTTGCCATCATCTCCCTAAACTAAAGAATTGATGGGCGCTGGAGGAAACAAGGCAAATAGACCCCAGAGCTTATCATGAATATTATTAAACCAGTCGCCATGTCATCTGTATTATTTACAAGACAGAGGATGTCAGTCCTCATGGCTACACTCCAGCAGGTTATATCTATCCACAGTTCAGTAGTTTCACCTCGCTCTCTATCTATTTCATACTGAATTGAAGTTCAAATATAAATTTGAGTCCCGCATAAGACAAAACATATGTTCAGTTGTTCAAATTAATGTAATTGTACAAAACAAATTAAAAAAACATCTAGCCAAGGAATCATTCAGCCTCCTGTGAAATTACTGCCATGCAACAATAATCCCGACTGGTTTCAGGGTATTGTAGTAGCTAATCAAATTCAGTAGTTTTCTCAATTTTCCCGTGTCCTCCTGGACCACCTGAATTTTCTCCCATTCGCTCTGGTCACGTGAGCGCACTCCCGCGAGTTCTCCTCGTCTCTCAGACAGAAGCCTCTCACCAGGGACTAAACACCAGAGGGCGGTGAATTCTATTATTTTCCCCTCCATCTGGCCAAACACTTCCCTGTCCTCTGGACGACATCCATTTCGCATCTCCACGAGGGCCTCTGGACTGAAATAAGCGTCTTTCATATTGAGCAGTCACTTCTGCAAGGCTTTGTAGTAAGATGTATAACAGAGTGGATACAAGCCAGCGCGTTATCAGAGCACAGAGGCCAGTGAGGGGCCTGTCAGCAGCTACGCTCACAGGAAGATCTATGAACTGCCATACATCACTTCCCCTCCACCCTGAGAGCACCAGCCAATCCATCTTGCCTTCATCTCTCAGTGTCAAGGTTGGCATTCAAGGTGTTTGTATAACTTAATGTTTTTCCTTCGCCAGCTCCAGCCGGCTCCAGCATGCGTGTGCTGTATTAACCCGTGGACCCAGCGTGCCCGGCCAAAGCGCACTCAAAGGAGGCTGTGTATTAAAGTGAAATTCAGGAGTCACTGTAAAATGTGCGATCGGAGAAGGAGCACATGTTACAAGAGAAAGTGTGTAGTGAAACACTTTTAGTAAGTTAAAAGCCCTTTACGGTCTCAAGGAAACAAGTAGGAATAGCAACTTTTAACCTCAGTGTTAGACTTTCTTGCTAGGCTTTCTTGGGACTATAGAAAATACATAGAAAGTCTAGCAGAGAAGTATATGCATACCAGTATACAGTATACATATACACATACATATACACAGTGTGGATTGCGTTTAGCACAATAAACATTAAAATTACCACAATCTTCTTTCTCTTTTGGGGCCACAGAACTCATTCAACACAGAACTGATACTTTTCTTGTCAACCCAGGGTTAAATCATTTTGATTATTGACAGAGAAAAGGGCATAGCCTGTCATTATAGTGTGTAGACACAGATTTTTTTTTATTCCCACGCACAAAGGTCAGCTGTCAGAGAGTACTGAGCCGGCCAAAGGTAAAAGAAACACGAAATAAAAAAACTAGTGGAAAAAAGCCCTGCTTAGTATTAGCTGTGTCAATGTCAGGCAGGTGATAAGAACTGGAGAATCATTGCTACATGTTGCTAAGATACAAGGGCATATCCAAAAAGGACAGGCCTATACAAGCCCTGTACACAGAAAGGTCGGAAGAGGTGAAATTTACATATGACCCGTCCACCCACTTTATGAAAACACCATTTTTAATGCACACACATAAGTAGTCTGCTAGCCTCCTCCCTGTTCATCACCAGTCAGTTTTTGACCACAGAACCAGGGCAGGTTATATATTAAGCCCGAGTGGTGGGAGTTTGGGTGGTGGGACTCTGAACGGTGGGAGTTCGGGCAATGGGAGTCTGGATGATGGGAGTCTGGGTGGTGGTAGTCTGGGTGGTGGTAGTCTGGGTGGTGGGAGTCTGGGTGGTGGGAGTCTGGGTGGTGGGACTCTGGGCGGTAGGAGTCTGGGTGGTGGGACTCTGGGTGGTGGTAGTCTGGGTGGTGGGAGTCTGGGTGGTGGGACTCTGGGCGGTAGGAGTCTGGGTGGTGGGAGTCTGGGTGGTGGGAGTCTGGGTGGTGGGAGTCTGGACGGTGGGAGTCTGGGTGGTGGGACTCTGGGTGGTGGTAGTCTGGGTGGTGGGAGTCTGGGTGGTGGGACTCTGGGCGGTAGGAGTCTGGGTGGTGGGAGTCTGGACGGTGGGAGTCTGGACGATGGGAGCCTGGATGGTGGGAGTCTGGGTGGTGGGACTCTGGGTGGTAGGAGTCTGGGTGGTGGGTCTGGACGGTAGGAGTCTGGGTGGTGGGACTCTGGACGGTGAGAGTCTGGGTGGTGGGTCTGGACAGTGGGAGTCTGGACGGTGGGTCTGGACGGTGGGAGTCTGGGTGGTGGGTCTGGACGGTGGGAGTCTGGACGGTGGGAGTCTGGACGGTGGGTCTGGACGGTGGGAGTCTGGGTGGTGGGTCTGGACGGTGGGAGTCTGGACGGTGGGAGTCTGGGTGGTGGGACTGGACGGTGGGATTCTGGGAGGTCGGACTCTGAACGGTGGGAGTCTGGGTGGTGGGACTCTGGACAGTGGCAGTCTGGGTGGTGGGAGTGTCAGTGTCACTGCTGGGTTCAGAGTGCTCTGTCACCCAAAACATTCCAAAAAACAGTACCCTAGTGGTCAAGATGTGGCCACTGATGAAAAGTTGGCATGGCAAGTGTTTTTGATAAATAAATATTTCCAGTAAAGTGGAGGGAATGTATAAGTAGGAGACTGTGAAGATTAATTAGTATAATCTCAATCATATTACTTTTTTTGTTGCTCGTAAAAATAACACATCTATGTCTTTGGATAATTCTCACAGTTTTGAGAATAATATGGTGCAATTTAGTGTATATATGTGGTTTATATAGACTTCTTATAGACCATCTTATAGACTTCTTGCATGTTAGCAATCACATCATTTACAATTTAGCTTTCCAAAGCATCTTTATCATATGCCTTTATCAATGTGTGTTTGTTCCATGGCAATCAGCCCCATGACTACATCCATCTACTGCTATTATTGTATCTATGATTATTATGGTCTTTATTCTAGAAGCTACTGTAATTACTATCCATTCTCAGTGAACATTTGGAGGGCTTTACTTATACTGAGAATAAAAGTGGTGCTCATTGCAACAACGTTTTCAGGAAAATGACAACACCCTGTCTTACAACACCTCATTTACATGCTAACACCCTGGCGTATAATACCTTAGTTACATGTCAATACCCTGTCAAATAATGCCTGATTTACAAACCAACACCCCACCTTAAAATACTAATTGACCTGTCAACTCCCCACCTTAAAATGCCTCATTTACATTTCAACACCACACCTTAAAATACCTCATTTACATGGAACACCTATTCCATTGCTCTGACCCTTCTACTCTTTCACATTGCAATGCGCACAAAGCCTTAAATTATCAAAATTACTGAAATTACACAAATGCACGCTCCAAGGGCATAGAAAAAAAATCAGATGTCATAGCATTGCATACCACAGTCTTTGCCCTAGGTGTCAACACTCCTGCTCAATTTGGTTTAATTCTGCTTCATCTAAGTGTCTGATAAAACAGCTCCAGTCCAAAAAAGACCTTTGCCTGAGGTATACTTGAAAGTGTCTCACCAAGGCCACAGGACCATATCATATTAAGTATCCACTATTATCCTTTATTATCCTTTATCTCTTGAGTAAATTGGAACTCAAGCTCTTTAAAACCCTGCCTTCATGAAAACTGAAAGTGAAAGGCTTTTGTGTGTACAGAATATAGTATTGTATTGGAGATTGTATTTCTTGTGACTGTATTGTTTTAGGTAATGTATTTTTTGTGACTGTATTGTAATAGATGCTGTATTTCTTGTGACTCTATGGTATTAGAGACTGTATTTTCTGAGACCAAAAGATAATTGTGTTCTTCTGTGATCAGCCCTTCTGGTTTGCTGTATATTTGTGCCATTTGTAACAAAAAACATTACATCATGTATATGGTATGAAATGTAATTATCCTTTAGAGAATGAGCTTTAAAACAAGGTGCATAGAGTTTTGTTTCAGTAAAACAAGCATTTGAAAAAAAAAATCTCTTCCACTCCAGGTATGCAGTATAATTACATCATCTTAGGTTATTGTATCCTCATCTGGGTGAATTGTCAAACAAGTAACAAACTATCAATTCATGCTAAATATGCTATACAAAAAATAAAATGAATTACAGAAGTGCACCGTTATTTAACAGATTATTTTGAAATGATAGTCTACTTAATTTAATTTCACACTCCAAGGATCAGTTAGAGGGTGACAGAGTCTTATTCCTCTCATTTGTAAGTACATGTCTTTAATATTTGTTTCTGTGTGTCACGTTGAGGACCCCGGCCCCTCCCTTTTGGGCGTGTGTTTACGTAGTCTACGTGCATCGTCTGCGTCTGTGGATATTTCGTGGTGATAGCTATGTCATGTGATAATCCGTCTCACCTGTGAATCGTCTCGTAATCACCTGGGGTTAATGTGGTTTGTCTATTTAATGTGCGCTCGCGCAGTGTCCTGTGCTCGTCGTTGTCTATAGTCTGCACGTTGTGTGCCTGTGTTTGTTTTCTGTGCGCCATTGCGCTATACTTTACAAATAAAACGTGTCGTTTGGACCGGAGACCTGGACTCGTGTCTCGTCCTTGCTCCAGCACCCCAGCGTCACAGAACGACGAGCCGACCAGAGACACCCATCATGCCGGGCTACAAAAGCAAGCCCAAGAAGGGCAAGAAGCCTAACAAGCGGCATCCCCGCTCTTCGTCTTCTTCCCCACGCCGCGGGGTTTCGCCGACACTGGCGCAGCTCAGGGAAGACCCGGAGTGCGCGTACCTGCTGTGCGCAGCTCGGGAGACCTCCATACCCGAGCTGGCAGCAGAGTATCGCCAGACGGCTGCACGAGTGTGGCGGGAGAGACATCCCTCGCCTGCCCGTGAGCTTTCGCCGATACGGGTCAGCGTCCCCGAGCTCTATGGCGAAACAGGGACGTCATCAGAGGGCGAGCTCGGGGAGGACCCTCCCTGCAGTGAGGCAGAGGGAACACCCCCGCACTGCGACGCCGCGCCAACGCCAGGACAGCTGGAACGAGACCCGCAGTGCGCCGCCCTGCTAAAGATGGCTCGGGAGACCTCCAGCCCCGAATGGGCGGTGGTGTTCCGCCAGGAAGCAGTGAGGGGCTGGCTGGACAGACACGTGTCTCCTCCCCACGCCCTCTCGTCTCAGAGGGTAGACACCTGCACCGTCAGCGCTACCCGCGTCAACCCCGGAGGAGGAGTTCGGTGAGGGGGATTCCCCTGGCGAGGGGGAGGAGCAGGAAGAGGTGGAAGCCGCCTACCCTCCGTCGGTCGATGACGCGTCCACCGTGGACTACGGTGGAGAGGGAGCGGACTACCCCCCCTCGCTCGACGACGTGTCCACCGTGGACTACGGTGGAGAGGGAGCGGACTACCCCCCGTCGCTCGACGACGCTTCCACCGTAGACTACGGGGAGGAGGAGGAGGAGGAGTCCGAGGAAGAGGACTATCTCCCTCCGCCCGTAGGTCCCTCTTCCGTCATAGAGGGCGGGGAGGAAGACGACCGTCCTCTGTCCGTGTACTCAGGCGCCTCTGAGTACACGGACAGCGAACTGTGCTCGGAGGAGGAGGACGGTCCACCCTCCTCTGAGTGTTCTGCGGGGACTGTAAAGGGGAGATGGACCCCGTCCGCGGATCGCTCAGGAGGAGAGAGCATGGACTGCTCCCGGGGTGGCAGCCCGGAGCAGCCCATGGAATGGAGCCGTGGCAGCGAGACGGAGGATATGGAGGTGGACATCCCAGAGGGCCAGCCGAGGGGAGAGTCCGTCCGCCGCGCTGCAAGGGGCGCGTACGACCGCCGCGCGGCTCCGGGCGCGTCAGCCCGCCGCGCCGCACCGGGCACGTCAGCCCGCCGCGCCGCACCTGGCGCGTCAACCCGCCGCGCCGCACCGGGCGCGTCAGCCCGCCGCGCCGCACCTGGCGCGTCAACCCGCCGCGCCGCACCGGGCGCGTCAGCACGCCGCGCCGCACCGGGCGCGTCAGCCCGCCGCGCCGCACCTGGCGCGTCAGCCCGCCGCACCGCACCTGGCGCGTCAGCCCGCCGCGCCGCACCGGGATCGTCAGCCCGCCGCGCTGCACCCGGTGGAGGGAACGCAGCGAAAGCAGGAGGAGGACTGCCCACTGCAGCACCAGCAGCGCCGGATCTCTCTCCTCTGCTCGCGCTCCTCCTGGCGCGAAGCCTGGTGCCTGTTTCCTGTTTGTCAGTCCCAATGTTTGTGAGTGTTCCCGTCTGTGTATCAAATCCCCTTTTCCCGTTTGTTCCTCTGTGTGTGAGCGTGCCTGTTTGTGTGTTTGTGAACGTGCCGTTGAATGTGTTTAACGTCTTTTCCCCCGTCTTCCCAGGGAGGGTGTGCTAGGCGATTCGTGATGGACGCTTCACCAAGGGCGGTCACCTCCCAGACGCAGGACTGAGCGCGTCGGATCCGCCCATCGTCGTGGGTTCGGGGCACTCGGTCCTGTTGGCACCCCGGGACGGGTAGTGCCCTTGGAGGGGGCGTCTGTCACGTTGAGGACCCCGGCCCCTCCCTTTTGGGCGTGTGTTTACGTAGTCTACGTGCATCGTCTGCGTCTGTGGATATTTCGTGGTGATAGCTATGTCATGTGATAATCCGTCTCACCTGTGAATCGTCTCGTAATCACCTGGGGTTAATGTGGTTTGTCTATTTAATGTGCGCTCGCGCAGTGTCCTGTGCTCGTCGTTGTCTATAGTCTGCACGTTGTGTGCCTGTGTTTGTTTTCTGTGCGCCATTGCGCTATACTTTACAAATAAAACGTGTCGTTTGGACCGGAGACCTGGACTCGTGTCTCGTCCTTGCTCCAGCACCCCAGCGTCACACTGTGTAGCTGAATAATTCAGTGTAGTAAGTGATCAGCATACCTTAATATTACTAACTAATGAGACAAGAATGTAAGAGGTTTAACTATACAGTTTAACTGCATAGAAACTGGAAAGCCAATGTCCAGTAAAGTCTACTGGTTTCTACACTTCAAAACCAGTGTTGGTAAAAGGCCCTTACTGGCATCACTGACCAAACAGACCATGGATCTGATAGGACATCTGACAGAGCTTATTCAGTCCATGACTAACCTGTAAAGTTAGTTACTTTAAGTTAAGAGTTTGATAATAGCTAGGGTAATCCTTCTTTTGTCACACACAGTTAACACAGTTAACCACAGGAATGCTTTTCTATTAAAATGTTACAGCACATACCTGAAAAACTTGCTAAAACGAAACTTTAAGAAAACAGACTGGCACTGAAACAGATTGAAAATGGAATCTTTTTTTTTTAAAACCAAATTTTTTTATTTAAGTAGACGAATTTATCAGAAGGAAAAGAAACATGGCTTTGTTTCAAGTTTGAGTGGTTAGGTTCATATCATTTAAATCTTCATAAGATTTTTCCATCTCAGTGCAGTTTGAAAATGAGCTGAAGTCACAGACTTCAGTATAATAAATAAGTTTCTAGAGGAACAGGTAGCTAACGTCTGGCAAATGCAGAAAGCTCGACGTTTGTCTAACAAAGATAAGTGTTTAGTTATCAATATTGTCATAAAGCTGTACCATTCAGCATTTCATAAATAATTTTACTGACAGTCTTGAAAATTGAAACTCCTTTGACATGTATTTACGGAAGATACATGAAATGTGTATAATTTACATAAATGAAAAAAGCAGCAACGTCTGCATTTTTTTTACATTTTAATGTCTGCCTGCTTCTATTTTTTATTTGAATTAATTATTGTGTAATGCCACAATACACTTTTAAGGTTTACACTAAATCATAATTAAACCATAATCTTAATTTTTAGAGTTAATCATAATTTTCTGAAAACGTTACTGTGGCATACAGTCTACTAAACAGTATAGTATCACCAAATCCCATATGAGAACTCTGATGTCTGAATAACATATATGAGCTATGATAGTAACATGAAGTAACAACATTCTGATACCAGCACCACATATCCAGGAGGTGAAAATGGAGACCTGCATTGTAAATTGAATACCCACGGTCAAGTGATTTGCTCAGCGACCTTTGGTGAGATCTTTGGTGTTGAGCTGCGGTTGCTTTGCGAGAGACAGCTTTGTTTTCCACCTATGTTTCGTGTTTCGAGGAGAGGCTGAAATAGTCAGGGTGACAGCTGGGTGCTGGGCTGTGATGGCAGCATATTAATCAAATACCACACATCCCCCCCCCCCCCCCCCCCCCCCCCCCAGCCCCCTGCCACCCTGACGCTCTGGACAGCTCTACCACTGCTGCTGAGACGACAACCTGATAACACCTCACAATGTAAATGCCAGATGAGAGAGAGAGAGAGGGAGAGAGAGAGAGAGAGAGGGAGAGAGAGAGAGAGAGAGAGAGAGAGAGAGAGAGAGAGGAGAGACAGTGAGCAATAGGAGACCTGGATGAGAAGCCAAAAGAGGAGAGGAGAAAACAGTGAGGTCCATGTTTGTGTGAAATCTGCTCCTGTTACAAAAGTTGTGCTCTGCTCTCGTCATAGCTGCCCGTCACTAACAAGACAGTCAGAACTAACAAGCAGGAGGAGTCAAACATGGCAAACGAGCCGTCTGTGTTCTGTCAGTGCAGTCAAAACACAGCACAAACTCCGCAACAGGAAATAAACGAATGGTGTTTCCCTGTGTTCCCATGAGACTTGCTGTGTTGATGGAAACCCTTTAAACAAACAAAAAAATAAACAAACAAAATTTTAACAAAATAAACAAATACAGATGCTGGTCATAAAATTAGAATATTATGAAAAAGTAGATTCATTTCAGTAATTCCATTAGGAAAGTGAAACTTGTATATTATACTCATTCATTACACACAGACAATATATTTCAAATGTTTATTTCTTTTAATTTGACGATTATAACTGACAACTAATGAAAACCCAAAATTCAGTATCTCAGAAAATTATAATATTACTTAAGACTAAGAACAATACAAAAAAAATGTATTTTTAGAATTGTTGGCCAACTGAAAAGTATGAACAAGAAAGTATGAGCATGTACAGCCCTTAATACTAAGTTGGGGATCCTTTTGCCTGAATTACTGCAGCATTGAGGCGTGACATGGAGTCCATCAGTCTGTGGTGCTGCTCAGGTGTTATGAGAGCCCAGGTTGCTCTGATAGTGACCTTCATCTCTTCTGCGTTGTTGAGTCTGGTGTATTGCATCTTCCTCTTCACAATACCACATATATTTTCTGTGGGGTTAAGGTCAGGTGAGTTTGCTGGCCAATTAAGAGCAGGGATACAAAAATCCTGTTTGAAAATGAAATCAGCAAGAGTGTTTCAGAGTGGTTTAACAGAAGGAATGTGACAGCTGAAACTCCTGTCTGGCTTACGTCTGTGCGTGGTGGTTCTTGAAGCATTGACACCAAGTGCAGTCTTTGTGAATCTCCCCCACATATTTGAATGGGTTTTGTTTCACAACCCTCACCAGGGTGCGATTATCACTATTGCTTGTTCACTTTTTTTTTTACCACATCTTTCCTTCCCTTCACCTCAGACACAGAGCTCTGTGAACAGCCAGCCTCTTTAGCAATGACCTTTTGTGTCTTGCCCTGCTTGTGTAAGGTGTCGATAGTCGTCTTTTGGACAACTGTCAAGTCAGCAGTCTTCCTCATGATTGTGTAGACTACAGAACTAGACTGAGAGACCATTTAAAGACCTCTGCAGCTCTTTTCAGTTAGATGTTTAATATTGTCTTCAATATTGAACCTTTTCACAATATTCAAATTTTCTGAGATACTGAATTCGGGGTTTTCATTTGTTGTCAGTTATAATAATCAAATTACAAGAAATAAATGCTTGACATATATCAGTCTACGCGTAATGAACGAGCATAATATACAAATTTCACTTTTTGAATGGAATTACTGAAATAAATCAACCTCTTCATAATATTCTTATTTCATGACCAGCACCTATATATGTTTATTTATTTGTTTACTCGTTTGTTTTTATAATAAATGCAGTGGTATCTTTATTGTCCTTACCAAACAACTCTTAATGCACAACAGTGCTAAACACAAACAGATGTAGACAGGAACACGCTGGGAGGGGAAGAAGAGTGTTGCTCTCCGGCAGCGTGAGCTGAAGTCAGTCAGTGTCTCACTCTCTCTCTCTCTCTGTCTCTCACTCTCTCTCTCTCTCTCTCTCTCTCTCTCTCTGTAGCTTCAACAATATGCAGCACCGACTGGCAGGACCTGTGGGCTTAAATAATGCAGGGATGACGAGACACATGATTGATGATGACGTCAGTACTGAGGTGAGTGAGGGCGAGGGAGGGAGTGGTTGTGGGTGTGTGTATGTGTGGGCGTCTACCATGAGCAGCAGGATATATATATATATATATACAGAGTGGTTGTGGGTGTGTCTGTGTATGTGTGGGCGTCTACCATGAGCAGCAGGATATATATATATATATATATATATATATATATATATATATATATATATATATATATATATATATATATATATATATATATATACAGAGAGAGAGAGTGAGAGTGGGTATGTGTGTGTTACGTATTGTAACTACACATATGTAATAACCATTTTCTAAGCCTAATAATAAGCCTAATAATAATAATAATAATAATAATAATAATAATAATAATAATAATAACATTTTAGTAAGATGTAAGATTTAGTATATTTTGTAAAAAACACACACACACACACACACACACACAGACACAGACACACACACAGAGGACTGTCAGTCCACTGTCTTATGTCTGAAAGCACTGTGTGTGAGATCTATCTGGAAGGAAGGGTACCAGAACACCTGTCTCTCTCCTGACACTGTCCTCTGTCTCCAGAACACCTGTCTCTCCCCTGACACTGTCCTCTGTCTCCAGAACACCTGTCTCTCTCCTGACACTGTCCTCTGTCTCCAGAACACCTGTCTCTCTCCTGACACTGTCCTCTGTCTCCAGAACACCTGTCTCTCTCCTGACACTGTCCTCTGTCTCCAGAACACCTGTCTCTCCCCTGACACTGTCCTCTGTCTCCAGAACACCTGTCTCTCTCCTGACACTGTCCTCTGTCTCCAGAACACCTGTCTCTCTCCTGACACTGTCCTCTGTCTCCAGAACACCTGTCTCTCCCCTGACACTGTCCTCTGTCTCCAGAACACCTGTCTCTCTCCTGACACTGTCCTCTGTCTCCAGAACACCTGTCTCTCCCCTGACACTGTCTTCTGTCTCCAGAACACCTGTCTCTCTCCTGACACTGTCCTCTGTCTCCAGAACACCTGTCTCTCTCCTGACACTGTCTTCTGTCTCCAGAACACCTGTCTCTCTCCTGACACTGTCCTCTGTCTCCAGAACACCTGTCTCTCTCCTGACACTGTCCTCTGTCTCCAGAACACCTGTCTCTCTCCTGACACTGTCCTCTGTCTCCAGAACACCTGTCTCTTCCCTGACACTGTCCTCTGTCTCCAGAACACCTGTCTCTCCCATGACCCTGTCCTCTGTCTCCAGTGGAGTCACAGGAGGAATTCAGCCTCAGTTGGCCCTGTCACAGTCCAGCTGTGCAAAAGTCACAGCTGGGAAGGTGAGCGGCACACCAACCAGGACACAAGCTCTTCCCACTCATGCCCACGCTGCCTTCACCCGTAACCCCCCCTCCCAACTCCGCCCACCTCCCAGCTCCTCCCTCCACCCCACCTACTCATCCCACCGCCGCTCACATGAGCCATGAGTCCGGATCACCCAGCAGCCCAT